>NC_142948.1:14892592-14900092 GCF_046866305.1 Octopus bimaculoides | reverse complement strand
GCAAACACATAATTTTCTTATGGTTTCTTAAACATTCACTTGAACAAAACTGTACAAATCCAAATATATGGTACCCTAGGCATAACACCTACATGAACTTCTAACTTGTTGTCTCTTGAGGTCTCTGGGTGAGACTTGGATCCAACTTGTACAAATGCAAAACAAAAGTCAAACATAAAATGATAATAATAATAATAATAATAATAATAATAATAATAATAATAATAATAATAATAATAATAATAATAAATAAAAATCCCAGCAATGGCTGAGAAGCTCAGGACTTAAAGCAGAGACTGAAGGATTTTTAATTGCTGCACAAGACCAAAGCCTCCCCACCAGAAATTACCAAAAACACATAATGAAAAGAAATATAACAAGTAACTGTAGAATATGTGGAGATCGACAAGAAACAATAAATCATATTATCTCTGGCTGCCCAGTCCTGGCTAAGAAGGAATATATTCACAGACACGACAGAGCTGGGACCTATATACACTGGAAGCTATGCCAACATTATGGAATAGCAACAGAAAAAAGATGGTATAAACACACGCCAGAAAAGGTCACAGAAAACGAGAAAGCGACCATACTCTGGGATATGCCAATACACACAGATAGAGAAATTAAGGCAAATAGACCAGATATAGTTGTCAAAGATCATGAAGGAAAAAAATGCCTTCTAATTGATGTTTCAATACCAGCAGATGACAACGTTTCTCTAAAAGAAATGGAAAAACTTTCAAAATACAAAGACCTGGAAATAGAGATAACTCGAATGTGGAATCTAAAAACAGAAACAATTCCTATCATAGTAGGTGCCTTAGGTATAATAAAAAAATATTCAGACAAATACATAACAAAAACACCAGGACTTACAAATATATATAACATACAGAAAATTGCACTACTGGGTACTGCACACATTCTACGCAAAACACTTTCAATACAGTAAACATAAGAGCACCACAGCAAACCACAGCACATACCCAAGGCGCACAGAGCTGCGCTCGGTAGTGAAGTGAAAGCACGTTATAAAAATAAAACTACTGAATAATAATAATAATAATAATAATAATAATAATAATGATAATAATAATAACAATAACAATAATAATAACAATAATAATAATTACAACAACAGCAACAAGAGAAGCAACATCAATGATACTAGCAACAGCCAGAACACTAACAATTATAATAATCTTTATTTAATGGGAATAGTTGGGAAGCTGGCATATCTTCCTCTGGACCTTCGACCTCTCAGCTTTGACCTTTTTATCTATTTGAACTTTGGATGACCCCTAGCTTTCAGATTTGAAGTCTTTAAAAAAAAACCCAAAACACCCTGCATAATTTGAGTTTGGTTTGTTTTTGTTGTTGTTGTTCAGTATAGGGCAGCCTTGCATTAGGAACGCCAGCCCTGATCATCCCATCATATTTGCTAGTTTGATATTTCTAGGACTTCTAGAATACATGCGGTCTTAGGTTCAGTACCACTGTATGGTACCTTCGACAAGTGTCATCTATAATAACTCCAGACAGGCCAAAGCCTTACGTGTCGATTTGGTAGATGGAAACTGAAAGAAGCCTATATATACATCGGTGTGTGCATATCTATCTATTTATATGCATATACAGACATAGATACATACATACATACATACATACATACATACATACATTCCCAACCACATGCTTCCGGGTCCACTCCCACAGCGTGGCGCCTTGGGTGAGTATCTTCTGCTATAGCCTCAGGCCGACCAAGGCCTTGTAAGGCATTTGGTAGACAGAAACTCAAAAGAGCCCATCGTATATATATATATATATATATATATATATATATATATATATGCATATTTTTTGTGTGTCTGTGTTTGTGCCTCCACCATCAGTTGATAACCGGTGTTGGTGTGCTTCCATCCTCGTAACTAGGCAGTTCGGGAAAAGGGACCAATATAATAAGTGCTAGGCTTACAAAGAATAGGACCTCGTGTTGATTTGTTTGACTAAAAGCAGTGCTCCACCATGGCCACAATAAAATGACTAAAACAAATAAAAGAATAAAAGAACATATATACATATATGCAACTGTATAATGATATATAATAATATTTATTGTCCAGTTTAAAGCGACAATTTTTAAATACAAACAAATGACCGAAAAATGAGTCTTATAGAGTAGCTTTCTCTCCGCAATTTACAAAGCCTTTTGGGTCATTTAGAAAACCTCTTGGGTTTGTTTATAAATATTATATAATATAGATATATAATAATAATAATAATAATAATAATAATAATACTAATAATAATAGTAATATCAGGGATAAAAATCCAAATTTACAGGTAAAAACTCAATTAAATTCGATTTATCAACAATTAAAATTAAATTAAGTTTCACAGTATATAATATATAAATATATAATTTAGAGAAAGGAACCAAAGTTCATGAACTCATCCATGAAAATTCACAGTCACATATAGAGAAAATTAATAAGTAAATACACTAAAATGAACTATAATAAAATACAAAGTAATAATCATTAAATAATAACAATAAAACGACTGTTTTATTATTATTGTATATATAGAGATGCAGCACAGAACTTTGTCAGTGAACAGGTCGTGGTCTCAAAGCGACGAAAATATTTTGACAAATTAAATTTAAATGCTGAAGTGAATCTAACGGTTTTTGTGCGTTATTTTAAATAGCTTATAAACACCTTCCATGCTGCAATTTATTATTATTATTATTATTATTTAATGATTTTTACTTCGTATTTTAGTATACTTATTTATCGTGTATTTACTTATTAATTTTTTTCTATATGTGAGTGTGGATTTTGATGGATGAGTTCCTAAACTTTGGTTCTTTTCTCTAAATTATATATATATGCAAGGTGTTTCAAAAAATTTGATATCATTTCGCAATCTAATAACTTTGCCAGTTCATGTTCAAATGACTTCAAATTTTAACAGCATGTGTAGAAACAGATCAAAATTTTACATTTGATGTGTCAATCTTTGCAGGTATAGAAATGGTATTCACTGGAAGAGAAATGGCGTTTTGCGTGTGAGTATGCTCGAAAACAGTTGAACAAGACTGTGCAGCGTGCATGAGAGAGTTCTCTGAAAAGTCAACAATGACAATGCGGATTTGGACATGGCACAACAAATTCAAAGAGGAAGGCTGTCTGAGCAGGGAAAAAGAATCTGGACGACACTAACATCAGAAGAGACAGTTGGACGGGTTCGCCAAAAACTCATGTGAAGCCCTAAGATGTCCATAAAAGGAACAAGTCTGGAAACCTAGATTCCTCACAGATTCCTCTCACACTGTCTAACATAACAATCACTGTCACAACTACAATTACTATAACATCAACTATCACTACCAGCAGCACCACCATGAAAACCACTGCAACACTGGCCAACACCATCACCACCACCACCAACAACAACACAAGAACTACGATTACTGTAAAACAGCCATCACAACCAACTACACTTACCAAACCCACAACGACCTCCACTGGCATACCAGCCATCAGAACCACCACCACAATTGCAACTTTCGCAACTATCGCCACCACCACCACCACCACCACCACCACCACCACCACCACCACCACCACCACCACCACCACCACAACCACAAAAACAACAACAACAACAACCCTTGCAAGAACTACTGTCAAAAGTGAAATTTAACAAAAATTCTCATGCCACAAAACCAATGACTGAAATGGTTATCAAAGAATTATAGTTTAGTAAAAGACTGGAAAGTCAAATTTGGAAAGTCTTTGGTAATGAATTTAGTCATCAGTCATCCATGTCTGACCTGAGGATATACAACACAACAACACCAACAACAACTACTACTACTACTACTACTACTACTACTACTACTACTACTACTACTACTACTACTACTACTACTACTATCATCATATGACAACTCTGACAGAAGCCAATGGAAGTTCTTGCAGGTGGTCACCCAAAATATTTGAAATATCCACTGTACTCTCAAATCTTATATAAGAATAAGACAAGTCAGATAATGACCACAATCCGAGGAATCCTTAAAACGGTAGGGTGGTCATGGTAAGAATGTCATTAATGTTTTTACTTTTTTTTTCAGGACTGGCTGTCAATAAACGACGGGAACATGTGCAGCCTTCACCATCTTAGTAGTTAACTAAGATAGCTGAAATCTAGTCTATCAGTAGCAAAAAACACCACCTTCATTATTTCCCAACTCCACTGATATTAGCACAATCTAACAACATTTAGCAACAATGGTAAAAACATCAAAAGCTGGGGAAACATTTACTTGCAGGCATTCCATTATCTCCTGTGAGCGATTCATTAAGTTTTCAAGTAGGCGAAGTTGCTGAAAGTAGCAATGAGCTGAATAACCTTCTCCAAGACCTGCAGTTAGTGTTTGGTTTGAAAGGTCAAAAAGTAGCAATCGATGTTCATTCTTCTATAGTGTCAGATTATTAAAAGTGAGGAAGAAAAATCAGAATTTCAATGATTACATTTCAATGTGAAACATTAAAATGTACATTATTTCTAGAAAGTAACGCCAATCGAAACAGTAGCGGGGATGCGATTCTGTTTTCTGAGTACATTGCAGAAAACCAAATTTTGAAAGTAATGATTTCCTATTGTGGTGCTACCTTTCTTGAGCACTTCTGATTTAATGAGCCGATGAAGAGAGCGGGCACTGGAGGTTTCTAAATCTGCTAAAAATAGAAGTCAAATCATGCTTAACTCACACAATTATATGTTTAAAATAATTCATATATATAATAATGTTGTTTAGAATTTATCTGTCTGTTTTTAGGGAGTAAAATAATGGATGGCCCAGCTGAGGCTCTATTAGGGGTTCTCAACTATTATATACTTATGGACCCCTTTGATTCCTAGTTTAATTGGATGGACCCTACTAGCCATCTGGTGTTTAAAAATCATATTTTTGTAATTAAATATTATTAGGAACTTTATCTTCTAACAAAGAACTATTTGCTCACATGCATTAGCCTACAGCCTCTCCTCCTCATAGCAATCTATCACATGTGCTAGTATGGACATGTCCTCCGCTTCCCACTAGATCATCTTCCCATGACTTTACTCTTATTCAAAGCAGCAGCTGCAGGCTGCAAGAGACCTTGTTGCTGGCCCCACACTAAATGGCTGGGTGTGATTGGGGAAGATCCCCAGAGGCTCAACGTCACCTTGGAGGATGCAGAGGGGCTGGTATGGGATTGCAAGGAATGAAGAGGACTGGTGGACCTGGTCAGCTCTGTACATGATGACATTTCTGGGACCACTAATATGAGATGACCCCAGCCTCATCAAGCAAGAGCATGAAATATGCAAGGAAATGTCTTTAAAAAATCGTAAACATATTTTGTGTATTTTAGAAGCATAAGCAATTTATTGCAGATAAATTTTAACAACAAAATTGTATATGGACCCCCAAGGGCCATATAGATGCCCTTTAAGAACCACTACTCTCCATAGTTGTTTCAGCTGTTAGGCATAGCAGCAAAAGTCTCCAACGAACTAAGAATCCATCTTAAAAATAGCAATTGTTAATAAAGTTTCCTTGGCACAATCATGTAGTCGTAAAGAGCCATTGACAGAGCTTCTAAATGGCCATTACAATCCTGAAAGCAAAAAGACATGTTAGATAACAGAGTTGTAGATGCACCCTGTGTGAAGAAAATAGAACAATACAACATGGTGATGATCTCAGTATAAGTAACATCAACAACAACACACCTGATGTAGTTCTGTCCTCCTATAGAAGTTATGTAAATTTTTGATGCTTTTCCGATCCGGAGGACACAAGAATGAAATTGATAGATACTTTAAGGATGGTTATTAAGCTCCTTCCGGAAAATATGAACATCACTTCTGTGGTGAGGTAAAACATCACAGTAGATTATGAGTAATATTTCAATAATTGCTGTAAATAAGGGAGACAAATCTGGACATGCTTCAGTCTTATTAGGTTTCTTCATTGATGCATAAATTAACTACATTTTCCTAAGTAATATTGAGGAGATCCATCTATAGAAGTAGGAGATTATACCTAAGGGAAAATGAAAAAGGAAAAGAAAAAGAAAAAAAGAAATACGAAGTCATAAGCATGAGCTAATTTTCTTCGTCTGCACCTGTTTAATATTTTATATTTATTAAGAAATACTTCCCTTGCTTCTTTCACTATTATAATTGAGTCCATGATGCACTAATGTGGTTTAATAAGATTGAAACATGTCAGGAATTATTTTGTTTTTCTGCCACAAAGATAATATTTCTCCTAATACTATTTCTCTGCTGCTTTTTCCTACATAAGAAATTCTAGTTAGATTTTCAACGTTCAATTCATTATGTTAACATTAATTTAATTATAGTAATTAGGTTGTCTGAGATATATAAATGATGCAGTGTTGGTTGGTCATGACAGACAAAGAACAATACTGGCGACATAATACAACCCGATGGCAATTTCTCTGTGTTGTCCGATTCCCTATTGATTTGGCTGTCCAGGATATGTGCAATTAGCAGAAAACTTCCAAAAAACAAAAAACAAAATACCAATAATGATGATGCTCATGATGATGATGATGCCGCTAATGATGATGATGATGATGATGACGAGGAAGATGATGATGATGATAATGATGGTGGTGGTGGTGGTGGTGGTGGTGGTGATGGTGATGATGATGATAATGACAATGACGATGATAATGATGATGATGCTGATGATGATGGCAATGACACTGATGATGATCTGATGATGATGACGCTGACAACGATGACGACGATGATGAATATGATGATGATGATGATGATGACAATAATGATAGTGTTAACGATGATAGGAAGAAAGAGAGGGTAATATCAATGGTTATGGCAATGATGATGATGATGATGATGATGATGATGATGATGATGATGATGATGATGATGTTAATAGAGATCATGATGACTATGACGACAATAGTGCTGATGAAGGTTAAGGGGGCAACTATTTATGATGATGATGATGATGATGATGCTGATGACTAACTGCAAGCAAAAGCAAAAGCAACTTCTGCTGATGTTACAAAAAAAAAAATGCAATGAGAACAGCAACAACAACTACAACAAAACCGGCACGAGCAGCAGCAGCAGCAGCGGCAGCAGCAACAGCAACAGCAACAGCGGCATCAACAACATCAAGTGTAAAGAAATTTTGTACAGCAAAATAAATAAGTAAAATAAAACTACAAAAAAGAATGAGCAAAAAAAAAAAACAGAGTTCCTACTAATGGAGAGATTTCATTGGTTGTAAAACACTTGTGAATTCTAATTATATTATATCAAGTGAAATATAAAAGACAACAATATGTGTTGTCTTTTATACACACACACTTGCACACACACAGAGTTACACTCACACAGAGTTACACTCACACAGAGTTACACTCACACACACACACACGC
>NC_142948.1:14870092-14890092 GCF_046866305.1 Octopus bimaculoides | reverse complement strand
GATACGTGCATGCATGTACACATGCATACATTCATGAATATGGAAGCATATGTGCACACACACACACACACACACACACACACTCACACACACACACACGCACGCACACACACACACACACACACACACACATTTATATGTATTTATTGTCAGCAAATAATAAATCCGAAAGAGAAGCATACTCTAGGTTATAGAGCAGTTGTGTAATTAGATACAAATTGTTATCACTGGCCTATGGGGTTACCCTGCGTTTCCTGTCCATAAAGACTCCTGATGAAGGCTTGGTGGTATATCAGCCGAAACGTTGTGTTAAAACCAAACAAGATGAGGACAAATATTCGTCAATTGTAAATAATGTACATAATTCCTCATCTCTTAAATACAGAACTATATTCTATAATCTTTATTCTGTAATCTGACAAATTATTTTGCAGTTCTACATAAAATTTTGTATATGATGACTACATCTGTGTCGGGCACCGTAGATTGGTAACCTCATTAAATCATTGTGGAGAAATTTTCTGTGATATTTGTTTCTATCTCATTTTGTTCTGATTCCAATTACCACCAAACTGAACTTTAAGTTTCTACCTTTCGGGATTGATAGATTAGTAGTCTAGTAGTGGTACGATGGTATCGACTCATACCTTTTCTTAACATATGCTGAACTTGTGCTTAAATAAATAACGTTATTGCATCATTTCCAACCATTTTACCAATGAACAATTTTTCTTGTCCCGAGTGTTCCTTTTTAGAATATCTTATATTACATAAGAAATATCAACACAACTATTTTAATGCCATAATATATTCTATATATATTGTGTTTGGCATTTTTATTTCTTGTATCTTGCATACACACACACACACACACACACACACACACACACACACACACACACACACACTCACACACACACATATATATATCTATATACAAGAAGTAAAAAATACCAAATACAATATAAAGAATATATTATGGCGTTAAAATAGTTGTGTTGATATTTATTGTGTGTGGGGAGAGTGCTTATTTTATTTTTATTTCTATTTCTTAAAATTATAGCCCAGCATGAAACAGGAAATATTTGCCTATATTTGAAAGTTCTTTTGAAACCAGAATCTTCTTATTGTTTGCCGATCACTTAGTTTTTAAATAGTTTTGAAAGTTGCCCTAACGTAATATCTCTTTAATGGACAATGTGATATTTTATAAATTTCAGTCTTTGCTTCAATAGAATACTCTACTTTCTTTAGTGTAATCAGCTAATACATGAATGGCTCCCCACCCCACTTACACAAATAGACAAACTGACAGACAAGCAGACACACACGCGAGAGTGAGGCTGTCTGTAAAACAGAGTAAGCATATGCAGGATTATGTGTAAGTGTATATTAGTATGCATGAGTGTACGTGGGTATGCATATAATATGTGCATGTGTGTGTGTGAGTGTGTATGTATGGTCCAATCTATGTTGGTTTCTTTTCAGAGCATTGTCTGGTTTAAAAAGCCACATCAGAAGCCATGATGGTGCTGAGGTGTAGGTACAGGAAGTGGTCAAACTCTGCATAAGAAGTAGAGAACTACCAGCTATATATATATATATATATATATATATATATATATATATATATATGTGTGTGTGTGTGTGTGTGTGTGTGTGTGTGTGTATGTATATATATATATATATATATATATATATATATATATATATATATATATATATATATATATGTATATACATATATGTATAAGTATGTATGTTTTGCGAGTGTGATACCAAGGCTGTTTAGATTTTCAAGTGATATTTTGAGGACAATGCAGAGTTATCACATAGAAAGAAGATGACAATGTGTTTTCTGGAGTAGTCTAACACTGATATAAAAAAAAGCCGTGTATTTCCGTCCGGGACCTTACCGCTGATTTGGTTTCGTTTATAGTGTTATAATCGCTGCTGCAGTTTCCTCAGGAATACATGGGCCAGTAGTAGAAAATCGATCGGACAACCGGCTCTAAAAAAAGAACGATGTAGACTGTGCTGATGATTTACCCTTGCTCTATAACACAATATCAAACACCACCCAATTATTTCATAGTCTATAATTTTCTGCACAGGATGCTAGACTGCTTGTTAATCCTAATAAAACCAAATTCGTTCTTCACAATCAGCAAGAATCCATGCAGGGATTAGACAAGATAACGGAAACGCCTTCCAATTTCAAACAAATTTATTGTAATATGGAGTAGGACTGTCTTTGGTAGTAATTACAGCTTGAATTCTACGAGGTATGGACTCGTATAAATTTTGAATTGTTTCCAAAGAAATTTTTGTCCATTCTTCAGCTAAAACAGAATCCAGTTCTTGTTGTGATGATGGTGGAGGATATCAACTCCTTACCTGCTTTTTTAAAATACACCATAAATGTTCAATGATATTGAGATCTGGTGACAGTGGTGGCCAGATAAGATGTTCAACTTCACTAGAATGTTCCTCGCGCCATTCAGTAACAACTTTAGCTGTGTGAGTTGGTGCATTATCATCCTGGAAGATTACGTTTCCCTCCGGAAACAGTTCCGCAACCATAGGATGAATTTGATCAGATAAAATGCTTAAATAGTCTTGACTATTAGTTCTGCCATGAAGGAAAAGTACTGGACCGGCGGATTTCCAAGATATGGCCCCAACAGATCAACACAGATCCTCCTCCGTGTTTTAACCGTTGGAAGAAGGCAGTCTGGGTCAAATGATTCTTTTGGCTGTCTCCACATGTATAGTCGGCCGGTGGTCGGAAATGAGGTAAAGGATGACTCGTTCGAGAAAATAATACTTTTCCACTGCGCTAAGGACCAATTCTGTAGGTTTTTACTCCACTCTAAACTTTCTGTAGCGTCGTTATGCTATAAAACATGAATAGTCACCAATTTAGGAAAAGTTATATAATGTCCTCAATATCGGTGCAAAACATACTTTCTGTAGCATAATTATGCCATAAAAAATGGAAAGTCACTAATTTAGCAAAAGTTACTATGCGTCACCAATATAACAAAGTACAGAAAGTCAACATTTATTTGGAACATGTACTAAATGTTTTAAAATTCACGATTGAATATCACGGTAAAGAAAGTGAAAGTCCAAGAAAATTCAGAAGGCATAGTTCAATTTTTCATGCAAAAATAATTTATTTTACAATTTTGAAACGAACGTTGAACCAAATGCGTAGAAAGGAAGATGCTGTTATTGTGAACATTAATTTAAAATATTTACTGAAGGATGCATGTAGCAAGATATAAATTAATTTGACATTGCTGCATATTTTTTAACTGTGTAACGTTATATGCTGTATAATAAGCACTGACTAACGCAATAAAAAGGTTTGCGACGTTGATACTCACAGTGACGAAGAAGCTTGAGAGGACTGTTAAATATTATCTTGAAACTGGTTAGAAGGAGTGGAATAACATTTCCGTAATTATACTGAAAGAACAGCTAATGCTTTCTACTTCGACAAGTTTGCGCATTTGTTATAATAACCAGAATAACATTTTTTTCAGATATATTTGCGAGTATTGTGTGTGGTTTTAAATCAGCCAAATTTTCATCCTTGTAGTACTTGAAAGTGAAAGCTGTTGAAAATGAAAGCTGTTGAAAGTGAAAGCTGTTGAAAGTGAAATCTGTTTGTTTAAAGTCCTAACCACAAATAAACTTTCAATATCGGTACGTTTCACTGTTGGACGGGAGTAAGTTACATACATAGATTAAGACACACACACGTATATTAACTCACACCTGAAGCCTATTTCTGTCCCTGAGTGTGTAGGTCGTCACAAAAATGCATGTATACTGATTGACACATACACCGTCACACACATATACATGTCAGTCAAAGTTGCTGTCAATCTTTACTTTGCAAAAGTTTAATACGCATGTACTTTACAAAGAATTATTGAGTGGTCCTCCTGTTTAATATATATATAAAATCATATCTATCTATCTATCTATCTATCTATCTATCTATCTATCTATCTATCTATCTATCTATCTATCTATCTATCTATCATCTATCTATCTGTCTATCTGTCTGTCTATGTATATGTGTGTATGTGTATGTTTGTGTGTGTGTGTGTGTGTTGAAACAACACACATAAGATATATATTATCACAAACGAAGAGAACAAACGGAAAACAGAATATCGCCAAATCTTCGTCAGTTATCCTCCAAAGGCTCACAACACTTTTACGATGCTCCGCTTCGGTGGTGTCAGTGACGAGAAGCCGCCAGAAAATTGCGACTAAACGAAGAAGGGACCAGACACGGCACAAAGGGAACATGCAAACATGAAATAAGTATATAGTACAGAATATGCAAACGAAATTATTCAAGATGAGACGAATAGGGAACGGACAAGGGACAAAGACTGTTGGGAACAGAGTGGGTAAGAGAGACGAGAGCGCGAAGGAGAGAGAGAGAGAGAGGGAAATAGCGAAGGAGAGAGAGAAATGAGGGTGAGAGGACAGAAAGGAAGACAAAGGACAAAAATAGACGTTGCCCGAAAAGATAAATTCACAGAATATTAACAAAATAAGATGGTGCGTGGAATTATATTAAACAATATGTTCAAAATCTTTACGTGTGATGCCTATTTCTGTCTTTTCTCTACCTTTATCTTCCGTTCTTCCCCTCCTACTTTCTCTCTCTCTCTCTTTCTCTCTCTCTCTCTCTTTCTCTATCTCTCTCTTTCTCTCTCTCTCTCTCTTTCTCTCTCTCTCTCTCTCTCTCATCTTCCTTGTCCAACACTTTACTCCGTGGTACTATCTCTCAGATTTTTGCTTTCCTTTCTCACACCTTTCCACTCCATTACTCTCCGTATCTCTCTGCTCTCTACCACTTTTCTCCCTCCTACCTCTGACACGTGGTCATCGTCACCTTTCATGCCCATTTTCTTTTCACGTCGATCGCCTAGTTGACCAGTCGGGTTTCTATTGTCTCCCAGTTTCAAGACATTTTGTTGCCTCTATGTTGTTCCCTTCGTTTCTAACCCTTTCAGTAGTCACTTTTACCAATATAGAGCAAGCAAAATAAACTTAGACACCTACGTCTTTGAGTATCTAATAAGCGCTGTATGTTAGATGTCTATTAGATCTATTCATTGCAATTCACCAGACATTGTAAATAATTTGAATAAAGAAAACTACTAATACACTAAATAATATAATCTTACAACAGCTTACGAATAGCACAGTATTTCAAACCTCTTTCTTACCTGTGACTTTGCTATTTCTATTCAACGTATTAAATTTCTACTGTTCCTCGTATAACGTAATTTATTTCACATTGCAAATGTATTTTGCTTACTATTTGCCAATACAGACTATTGCCATTTTCCTCAACATCTTCTGTTTCACTTTAATATCTCAACGTATTTAGTTGGCAAAATAATCAGAATAAATTTCAACATATTGGAAGAGGAAATATTCAATTTGTATTGAAAAGTACTACATCGATATTCTACAGAGAAAGACAAAAAAAATGTAAAGAAAGAAGAAAAGTTTGAAAGACAGGAAAACAAAATAGATATCATGGAATAATAGAATTTTTTTTTCAAGTCTGATTCACCGAACAATAGACACAGAAGCATGTAACATCGAGTTGCCATCTGATATAGTGTAAGTAGTTCTAATCTAACATAGAAAGAAACTTCCTATTACTGATCAGAAAGCATTTTACATTCAGCCTCAGTTGCAAAACTCTATTAAAACTATCCCAAACAATAGATAATACCTTAATAGGTATTACATAAAAAAAAAACAGAACTTGACAAAATAGAATATACCGGAACTTGAATGTAACTGAATCAAGAAAGCAATCTTGCAGATTAATAGAAAATGTTTCACTAAAGATCGTATGTATCAGTCTAGAGATTCTACCAAATATTGTATTCAAAATGCTAATTAGGCTTACAAAGAAAACATTTAAAAGACCAATTATGTAACACAATCTACGAAAATCGTCCATCTTTCTCTCAACATATCTGGTATTTGAAATAAGAGCTTCAATAATAATATGGAATATTAGTGAATTAGAAAAGAAAACTTACGTTTTAAGAATATTTTAGAGATGCTTTACAGAGGTATGAAACTCGATGAATTTTTATTAAGTGTTATGCAGCAGCCGTTAGCAATGTGTTATGCCATCTGCAAACCAATGGACTGGCCAGAAGTGATCCTTTATGTAACACATCACACTGCTAGAAATAGCAAGCAAAATTTCCTTCAGCTACACACTCAGGTTTTGAAAAGCGATAGGTATATTGTATAATATATTTCTAGGTACACAATGCAAAAGGGAGAAAGAGAGAGAGAGAGAGAGAGAGAGAGAGAGAGAGAGAGAGAGAGAGAGAGAGAGAGAGAGAGAGAAGGCAGAGAAGATGAAAACAGGAAGAGAGAAATGGGATAATTATATAGCTGGAATGCCCTTTAGTTCTAAGTCTACTGAGTCAGGACTGAGTTGGTGAACAGCAACATCAACTACAACTAACGAATAATTAGAAACCAGAGATCGGCCGAGTCCATATTGAAGATCGACCCACCGCCTTCCTTTGGCCAGGAAGTGCAGGAAATTTTCCTCTGTATGGTAGCAGTAGCGAAAGAAGTTGTATGGCGGACCAGGTTGAAAGGACTGAAGACAGACACTTTTCTCTGCAGCGAATCCCTCATCGAATTTTTCAAGTTTCCCTTGGAAAGGAAGATGAGGGTGGAGAGAGAGAAGTGCTGCTTCCCAGTACATTTGCTGAAAGGTGGGTGAATGTAGCGTAAATGGCCCATGTGAGAGGAGCAACTCTAATATTGCGCCTATAGGCTGGTGAATTTGATGAAGAAAGAGATACCCTCCCGCGTACTCTCAAAGCATCGGATTGTTCAGGATTGGTGGGGTACCTGAGCCAACCCTGGTTGGTTATTCCCCCCTATTGGAGATTTTTCTTTGTCATAGTTTTCTTGTTTAATGTGTTATTATTTTCCTAATAGTTTACTCGTTTTGTTTAAAACCTCACTGTCTCCGTCTACTGTACTGTCCCCTATATGTCGGCCGGTGGTCATTAAATGAAATTATTATTATTACTATTACTATTATTATTATTATTACTATTATTATTATTATTATTATTATTATTATTATTATTATTATTATTATTATTATTATTATTATTATTATCATTATTATTCATTTTATTCATCATGTTCAAGTACGTGTGTATTCATCATTATTTCCTTTATTTTATTCAATTTTAGAAAATTTGAAGCATGTCCTTGTTAATCCTGAAGCATATTGCACGTATTTAATGCCTAACTTTCGGCCCACCATGTCTGTGTCACGAAGACGAAAGATATCCTGGTGTATTGGTAGACCACAACATTTGTTTCGGCATCTCACAGCAGCTTTATGTTGCTGATTTTATATTCATATACCGTTATACAAAATTATTCTTCATTAATACTATAAAGTTGAATCTTTTACAGTAGTATCCGTAAATATATATATGCGTGTATGTGTTTGCGGCGCGTGTATGTGTACGTGTGTGTGAGTGTGTTTGTGTGTTATTGAATGAGTGTGTCTGTGTCTGCACATACATGAAAGGTAAATTTAAAAGCTTTGATTTTGTGCTGTCCTCGATATTAGCAGCGATTGTTAATGGGGGTTGTATGTGCGTAGTTTAGCCTTTAAATATTGTCTGAACTATTTTTTGCAAGCTATAAATTATTACTAACTAGGAATTTTTTTTTTTTTTTCTCAACACCCTGAAACCATGTACACATCCGTGGAAACTGATCGAATAAAATATAAATTAAAATATAGTATATAGCAAAAACAAAATTTAAGAGTAAAAGTAATTTACTAATAATATCTGTCTGATATTCAATTATAAAACTTAAATCATAACGGCTATTTAATGACTTCGTTTTCGTATTTCTTTATTTAATATTTTGGTAATGTTCCTTTAAAAAATAAAATAATATATTTTCGCTCATGGTTGTCTTTTCGATATTCACTGAAAATAACACAAAAATCCATACTGCTATCAAAATATTGCCAATTTCCATATGCAGCCTCCCGTTTCCCTCATATATTCTATCACTTTCTCTCTCTCTGTCTGTACTCTCTTTGTCTCTCTCTCTCTCTCTCTCTCTCACTCTCTCTCTCTCTCTCTTCCTATCTGTCTCTCTCTCTGTTTGGATGTTTCAGCCTGTCCGTTTGCCTGTCTCGCTCTTCTCCTCTTTCTTCTTTATTGATGTAAAAGACAAAAACGAACGGAAGATTTTAATCTGAAACATAGCCGATTGGTCAATATCCTCCTCCTCCTCCCCCTCGCCCTCCTCCTCGTCGTACTCTTCCTCCTTTCATCATCACCATCATCATGGTCATTGCGATCGTTGTCGTCGATATCTTCGCTGTCGTCGTCGTTGTTATCATCGTCCACCATCCCCACCCCACTTCGTTCTCATTGTTATTTTATTGATAGTATTATTAGCATCACGTTTATATTCCTAATATTATTGGCGCCTTATTATTACGCTCATGAGCATTACTATAACCATTATTACTTACTTCTCTTTTTGTATCGATTATTATTATTATTATTATTATTATTATTATTATTATTATTATTATTATTATCATTATCATTATTATTATTATTATCATTATTATTATTATTATTATTATTATTATTATTATTATTATTATTATTATTATTAGTAGTAGTAGTAGTAGTAGTAGTAGTAGTAGTAGTGGTGGTAGCAGCAGCAGTATTGTTGTTGCTGTTGTTATCATCAAAATATAATTATTGTTGTTATAATCACCACCACCAACACTATCATCATCATCGTCATCATCATCGTCATCATCATCATCAGCATCAACATCATCATCATCAACACCATCATCATCATCATCATCACCCGTTGATGTTATGATTATTATTGTTATTTTTCTTATTTAATGCTGTTATTAGTCAGTGTTATTTTTCTCCGATTTTTTTTCTTTCAAAAAAATATCTGTTTACTGTCTGTAATTACATCATTATCAAAATTATTATCATTATTATTATTATCATCACCATCGTCGTCATCTTCATCATCAGCAGCAGCAGCAGTAGCAGCAGCAGCAGCAACAGCAGCAGCAGTAGCAGCATTGTATTTTTCCTTTGCCTTTTGGTGCTTTTGTAGTTTTTTTCAAAAAATGTTCATTCTATTTCTTGTTTTATTATTCTTTATTTCCAAAATTATTATTATTATTATTATTATTATTATTATTATTATTATTATTATTATTACAGTTATTACTGTTATTACTATTATTATCATGGAAGAAATCTTTATTACTATTATTATCATCATCATCATCAAAATTATTACAATAATTATGGTATTATTATCGTCATCAACATCATCATCATTAACTTTGTTATAATCATGTTCTTCGTTTTCATAGTTTTATTTTGCTTGCGATATCTTTTTTTATCTTTTTATTTTACTTTCATTTGCTAGTTCTGTTTACAGTCTAAGGTACCATCAGCAGACATATTGTTAAGAAGCAGAGGTTCCGTAATCAAAGATTTTGATCAGTGTTTAAATGGACATTCTAGACGAATTATCTAATTTGTTTCTCGGTGTAAAATGAAATTAATCTTAAACTTACGACTGTGCTTCTCTGACCTCAAATCAGTACAGGATTGTTTGGCTAGAGTGATGTTAGCTCAACGTGTGTGCGTTTATCTGGTTGTATGGGTGCGTGCGTGTGTGCGTACGGGTATCTATGGGCAATTATCGTGTCTGCATGCAATAAGCATGAGTGTATGTGTGTGTTTGTGAGTTTCATGGGTTTCATATCCATAAAAGGTATTCTACTTCGTTTTGAAAACACACAGACATATACACACAGTACACCTACGCAATCTGGCGTGTGTAGAAATTATAAAATATGTATATATTCCACAATTTCCAAAACTTCGAGGAGGGTATTTACATATACTATTGAACAACATGGAACGACTTTAATCTGACCAGATCGAAATTCAAAACAAAGCTTTATACAACACTCGTTACGGATCTCCTATACGCTGACGATATGTATGTATGTATGTATGTATGTATGTATGTATGTATGTATGTATGTATGCATGTATGTATGTATGTATGTATGTATGTACGTATGTAGGTATCTCTCTCTCTCTCTCTATCTATCTATTTATCTATATATATAATGATATATATATATATATTACGGAGATGTACTTGCATAGCAAGTGACCTGATCTGAGATCGTGTGCTGGAACGGAAACAATTGCAGCGTGGAAGGTGTTTATAAGCCATTTAAAATAACACACAAAACCGTTAGATTCACTTCAACATTTAATTTTAATTTTGTCAGTGAACAGGTCACGGTTTCAAAGCGACGAAAATATTTTGACAAATTCAATTTAAATGTTGAAGTGAATCTAACGGTTTTTGTGTGTTTTTTAATGGCTTATAAACACCTTCCACGTTGCAATTGATATATATATATATATATATATATATATATATATATATATATATATATATGCACACACACGAGAATATATGTATATATATATACACACACACGGTTTCAACAATGTATTGCTTTTTAATGGTAAAAGATGAATAAATTCTTCAAAACCTTTTATTTATTTATTTATTTATTTATTTATTTATTACCATTTATTAGTAAAATATTGTCGCAACTGGTGTAGTATTTAAATAAATCTGTTAGAAAATTTAGAAACAGCTACACGTTTTGAGATTCAGCTGCATTTTCAAACCCAAAAGAAATTCTCCTATATTTTTTCCTGCGTCGGAATACAAATTTTCTCCTCCTCACACAAGCATACGCGCATGCGCGCAGGCAATAAACACACACACATCTTCTGAAAAGAGCAATTGACAAAGAGTCCTGTTCTCAGTTTGAAAAATGGTGAAATAAATTTATATTTCGACCAAGAAACCTTGGGTAGCTGTATTTAACAAAACGCGTGGTTTTTATGTCGAGAGATATTTACGTAACATAGATGTTTCTCTCACCCGATGTATTGATTCAAAAGATTATTTATATTCATGCAGATATGTAATTAATTAATTTATTGTAAAATTTGATTAGATAATTTTTCCGTGCTCCAAAGTCCGAGACAATTCTTGTGATATAAGTATTTTCCAATTGTTAAATAAATTTTCTCATACTGTTTCTCTCGTTATTTATAACTTTATACACTCCTAATGCTGGTTTTCTCTTGTACCGTACTACATACTCTATATATTTTGTAGAATGATACATTAAGGAGCTACTTGTCATGAGTACCAACGAATAAGTTGAATTCATATATTTTGATTATATATATATATATATATATATATATATATATATATATATATATATATATATATATATATATATATATGTGCATGTGTGTGTGTGTGTGTGCGTATGTATGTGTGTGCGTGTGCATGAAACTGCTATGATATTTTGCATCTCTGACTGAAGAGGAAAATGCAGCTGCGAATAATCCCGTCCGTTTAGTTTCCGTATAACATTTCTCCTTGTTGTATTCTTTCTGTTCAACCCTTCAAACGCGCGCGCACACACACACACGCGTATGTATGTATGCATATGTATATATATATTTGTTGTCTACACCACCTGTCTTCGTCTTTTGTTTTATTTTGTGAATTCTCCCCTCCCTATATATATATATATATATATATATATATATATATATATATATATATATATATATATATATATATATATATATATATATATATATATATATATATATATATATATTTATTTATTTATTTATATATATATATATATATATATATATTTATTTATATATATATGTGTGTGTGTGTGTATACAGATAGATAGATCCCAAAACACTCAAACCCTCAAAATCTAAGACCAAAATGTCAAGGACAATTCTGTAGGTCTACTGCTGCTTAGCAACGGCAGCATCTTTTGACCAAACTGCTTTGGGTGGCATAGGTTTGGCAGTATAAATGACACATAAAGAATGCTCAATTTTTCCCCACTTCATGTATTTATATCACCAAACCTATTGCTGTTCTGCCTTAGAGATATCTACCTTTCAAATTTGACGAAAGCTAGATTGGATACTAACAAGAGGTTTCCCAAGAGTGGCGATTGCGACACGAATCATACTTTGGTATGCAGCAATGTTGGACTTCAGCTAAATGAAAATATACTGTGTGAAATCAGCTTGATAACAACGTATTGCTGTCTCTATGGTATAACACGCAGAACAAAGCTTCAGAAAGAAATTAGTTCTTAAAGGTGATATCCTTTGCAGAACTACCACATGAAGATGTGTAGATAAAACAGGATTCACTGAGGGGTATCATCCACGGTACTGCACTGATGGTATTTGTTAAGAAACGAAGCAAGCCTCGGATCTAGTTTGAGGCAAGTTTAAGTGTTCTTGGCGCTATCGTCGTAGCATGACGTGCTGCAAACGCCGCCCCACTCAAGCAATATTACAAGCACTAAGAAAAGCAAGATCCAGCCCCTGCCCCCAGCCAACCTCTCTGCTAATTGATACAGGTGACATTCCTGCAGCGTGTGAGAAAGGAAACGAGGGCCATCAGTCGAATCAGGTGCAAGGCAGAACCACAGAAAATATGCGAAATAATCAAAAGAAATGCAATCAGGTAGAAAACTAGGTAGAGCATAATTCTAAAGTCTACTAAAGGGCAAACTCCATCTCAGATAGAGTAACAGACACTGGGATGCCAGCTAGTGAAAGAGGAACAAGATGCATTGGCGAATGCATCAGCGTGTTAAATCAATTTGTATTTTACTGTTTTGTATTAATTGTTCTAGGTTTATAAAAATGGGGTAGTTTATTAGTTGGAGCAACACACTTTTGTCAATAACTTTCATTTCTCTTTGTAACATGTGTATATTGTTATTTGTCTTAGGTAAAAAAAAGAGTGAAATCTTGTTTTGCTTTCACAACCATTGTCACATCCAAAGCCATGCTACACAACTGTGCATAAAAATTGCAGTAATACGCATACGATCTTTTGGTAATTTTTGTGCAGCTTAATTACAAAAGGACAAATAGGACCCATTAAATTTGAGGGTCTATCAAACTAGTGTGCAATGTGATAAAGAAATATTGAACAGAAGAGCTAGTGTAATTTACCTATGCCAAAATGTATTTTGCAATATGACCCAAGGGATAAGCGATGGTACTAAACCGAGTGATAGTCAGCGTTAGACCAAGCAACAGATTAAATAAAATTAGATGTTATCGCATTGTACTTTGAATGGTACACATTACGATTTCCCAACAATTCAATTGAACAGAAATTATTACCAATTTATTTGGTAGTTTTACTAGTGGAACACATTTGTTTTGCATAGAAAATTTCAATAAAAAATGTATATATTTTAAAGCAATAAAGATTATAGCAATATATGATAATAAATATACAGGAGTAGATACTGTAACAGGAAAACTTTACGATAATAATATACAAGAGTGTATAAAGGATATCATGATTTATAACAGTAAAAATATTGAAAAAATAGTAACATAATAGCACAAAATCAGAAATAATGTACCTTAATATAAATACAATTCATAGCAAAATATTTCAAAAGCCCGATAGTAGTCAAGCAATAAAATCATCCCTTATACGGATATTAATCAAACATTTCAAGTAATTTTATAAATTTAAAGGATATATCAAACTAATATTGATATGAAAGTTATGAAATATGTGGTTGTCTCGGTGTGTACACAATTATATATATATATACATGTATGTGTGTGTATTTGTTTGTCTGCTTGTGTGTGTGTGCGTGCTTGAGTTTGTGGTGTGCATATATTAACAAGTGTGTGTCTTTTTGATGAAGAAAATACGAGTGCGTAATAAGATTTTTTAAGATGTCAAAACGATCACATACTCATGCATGCACACACTCACTAGCATGTGTATGTGATGCGTTTTGTAAGTGTGAGAATGTATGCAAAGGCACGTGTTTGTGTGTGTGTGTGTGTGCGTGTGTGTGTGTGATCCTGCGAGTGAGCGAGAAAGTATGGTTACCATGCAAGGATATATTAATACTGCGTAGAACTGAATCACCAGTACAATATGTATATATATATTAATACTGTGTAAAGAACCGAATCACCGGTGGGGTGCACATTGTATAAATATTTAATATGACGGCTAGTATAATAAATACTTCACGTATCTATCGAAAACGTAGTCCTGTTAGTTTTAGAGAACAGACTTTGGCGAAATGTTATTAGTTAAACTATTATTGCTTGGTTTTTGCTTCGTATGTGTAACGTATGTACAAAATATTTGCAGGAGTTGTTTGCTAGTTAATCCAAGTTAAAGTCATGTTCAGTCACTGCAATGTGAGATTTTCATCAAGAGTTGTCGCCCATTTTTCTCTTAGTAAAGTATATCTATAACTTCACAACCCATTTAACATCAAATGGAAAATGCTGGCGATTGACACATAAACCGCTAGGATTTTAATAATTTGTGCTTAGAAGACCGTTTCACATGGTTAATTCAGATGGAACTTCAAGATATTTAACATGCAGCATAGTTTACATAAATAGAAATTTTGTTGAACATTTTATGATCTTCGTTGGAAAATGAAGGCTACTTAGATCAAGTTAGTTTTTATGAATGAGGCCTTTACATTTCACCTAACGCGGGATTATACCATAAAATTTTACAGAGCCTGTTTCTGCTCTTTCAGGTATAAATCCTGGCAGATATTAAATCTTCATAATCTATCCACAATTCATAAGACCTGTATTATAATAGGTACTAGCAAATGCAGCTTCATCTGCAGATAATACGGAGATAAACCTGTTAAAATTAAGGATTAAATTGCGTTAAATGCTAGATCGGTGATTTATAGAAGCCGTAATATGACGAAATTTTTTTTATTTATATTTAAGGAGATGTCTAATACTATAATTAAGGTAAGTTTATTTTTTGCAGTAATATGTATAATATCTGCATAAGGTCATTTCTACTTGTTGATGTGAGATTGTATACATGTAATACGATTTGTTCAAGCTCAGATCTGAGTAAATGATATTGGAAGATCTCCAAATGATATTGGAAGGACTCTTTCTAAGAGAATACTGTGGAAATCTTTTCTTCCCAGAATCACCATGGTTTGTTGCGTTTTTCATTCTGAACGACCTTCGTATTAATCCCATCAGGTCACGTGTATTTATGCTTGACACGTGATAATATTGTAAGCGGAATATGAAACGATGATGAGGATTGTGGTGATGATCGTGATAACAATGATGATGATGATTAGGAAGGGGAGGATTGTACTGGTGGTGTTGATTTTTGATGATGAAGTTGATGATAATCATGTAGGAAGTACAGAACAATGGCCGGGGTCAAGACGGGCTTCAGTCCAATTAATGTTTTCACTGCAAAATAAGTTATACACACTGTAAAAAATAATTCAGGTCAAATGATATGATTTGCGTGCTGTATGGATTAGAGAATGATAACTGGGTGATAATAAAGTAGAAGAATATGATAGATAGCAATATTTAAATATACTATAATCACAAATATCTGTCTGTGTCGGGCGAATGATGAAAGCATAAAAGAATAATATTTATTTTGCATTCAAGTTGTTTGTATTGCAAACACTGACGCAACGCAAAGCAGATTAATTGTTTGTTTTATAAGATGATAACATTTTTACAGTTTTTTCTTTCTAATGGGAATTGCTATTTAATTTAGTTTAAAAATTAACACTTTCAGTCATGAATTATTTATGTTTATACTGGAAAAAATATTTTCATTATTTAAAATATCTCAAGCTGTGAATTGGAGATATCGCAATTACGCATCTCTGGCTATACTTTGTGAACGTAAACTTTCTGATGTCCCCGTTCACTACAGAAATGGTAGCATTGATTTTTCAATGTAAAAGTGAATGCATAATAAAAATTGGATGTATGCATATACTTGACTGTCAGAATATAACCAGGGAAAATGTTGAATAATCATTTAAATCGTATAACCTTATATGTTTGAGCGGAGAAAGAGATTGATATATGGCGTGGGTCAAGAACTCGTGTACAGGAACCATGAAATACCAATTCATTTCTGTTAGATAAGGGTATAACAAACTTAGTATAACAGACATTATTTTAAACTCATTCGCGAGGAATTGCTTCGATATATCTTATGTTCATTGTGTTGGAAAAGGCCTAATGAACAATAAGGGAAATGAGAAAGATTGTGGTTTTATTACATTCTAAGTATAACATCTTCAACGTTATTTTGAAATGAACTCAACTGCATTTACGGAAGCACGGAGAAATATAGTTGGGAGAAACAAGCTATATACGTGGGGAAAAACTGGAGTAATAAAGCGTTTGGAAAAATTCAAAGGTTTTATATAACGCATTCTCAAGCCCATTTTTCAAAGTCAGAGCGCAATGAAAATGTCAAAACCATCTAAGATACTATCTTTCACGATGAGAATATTAATTATTTAAAAACAAAGATTTATTAGCTACAGAGGCAGTGTTAATACCGAGAAGTAATATCAAAGCTCACTTAAACGTGGATGTTCTCTTAGAACACACGTGATAACTACCGCAGTATTGTTTGTTCTAACTGAACATCTACGTTCAAGTGTGCATAAATTATTTGCGCATGTACGCAAGAAAGTGTGTGTGTGTGTGAGAAAGAGAGAGAGAGAGAGAGAGAGAGAGAGAGAGAGAGAGAGAGAGAGAGAGAGAGAGAGAGAATTTAAAGATACAAACGTTGCTGAGTTCGAATGCAAGGAGGATGCGTGGTGGTGACTTAACGTCACGCGCTTGCAAGTTTTGAAAACTTCTTCATAACCATTCAATCCTATTCGATTTGATCAAAGTATTTTTACAGTTATATCTAGGCCTTGATCTTCATAAACGCCCAAATGGATGCCAGTCTCAAGTAAGCTAAAATTATACCTTCTTTGGGCAATATTTGGTTAGGTATTGGCATTGCACATGAAAACGGATGCATTATTAATGTCACTGCTAACACCTAAAATGTCAAAAGATGGACGACGAATAACAAAAATTACTAAATAAGTGACTTTGAAAGATATGAACAAGAATTCATGCCATATTTGTTAAACAGTATAGAAGTACCATGTTGTCAACGAAGCTATTTTATGCCGAAAGCAAAATTCTGCGAGTAAAATTAAAATGAGAACTGTGATCGACACATTTCCGTCAATATCTGAATATCATTGCAAACATGTTTCTATCGCCCAAGCATTTGATCATACCAGTTAAAAAGAATATTTAAAGCTAACGACGTTGCTTCTAATAACAAGCAACAAAGGGAACATCTCATCAGAAATCAATTTTATAAATGAAACGCACCTCAGTGATATTGGCTTTAATTCTTTGATGGATCGTCGTATGGCATTTGATGTTTCTGTAAGAGAGACATTTTATTTTTGTATGCTTGATATTGTAAAACATTCTGATAGAAAAAAAAAGAAAAGGAGCAGAAAAACACCGCTGACTAGCATGTAATATAACAGATTTGTAAAATTTAGCAAATTTTATTGATAATCGCCGTAGCGGCTTCGAATGAGAGCATATTTTATTTATAGAAAAAAAATTGAAACATCTTGCTTAAGAATGGCACAGGAAAAGATTACATTCTTTCATATCACGAAAAATAAGCTGACAAAACGTATGTGATAGGTCAAATCTAGCCGAATGATGCAGTTTTATAATTATGGGTGTTTTTCTCTCTTAGAATGGATATCATGTTTTTGATATTTCAGTATGTGCACACAGACACATGCACACATACATGTATGTAAATAACTACAGAAACATACACACATATATATATAAAGTTTCACACACAAAAATTAATGTATATATATATATATATATATATATATATATATATATATATACATATACAAATAAATAAATATATATATATAGTTATATATATATATATACATATACAAATAAATATATATAGCTATAATTGTACACATATATGTATATACGTACGCACGCACACCCACGGGCACATACGCACCCCTCACACAAACATGTGTGCTCGTATGCACATCAGAGTTTATGTATTTTTGGTTTGTAGCATGTGTTTGTTATAAATATTAAACATTTTCTTATAATAAATGAAAGAGTTAACGGCTCGGCTGTGTCGTATCATCTCATGACTGTTTAAGATAGATATTTAATGTTAATTAGTATTTATGCACGAAAATTTAGAAGTAAGTGTACATAATCAGATATTTTGGCTTCCTCCGCAGCATGTTAATAATGCGATTTTATAATTTTTTTATTAGTCTTATCATTTTGCATGTTAATATTAATACTAAAAGGTTCCCATGGTGACTATGATTATATATTGACGCATATGCATGTCTATGCAAGTATGTTTATATGTATGCATGTATGTAATTATGATATACAATCAAATACATTACAGTTATATGAGTCGATACTCTATCTTACTTCGTGTTAGCAGTGCAATATTCTCACTTTGAAGTTTGATTTTATAGATTTTTTTTATAGAATTCAGACCTGGCACTGCAATTTATCATCTTTAGTAAACAAATATGATTATGGAAACAATACGATCGAAAACAAAAAATACCGGTCTTGAGAGTGTACGCGTATTTCAAAAGTTAATGCTCTGATGTTTCCCATAAGTGCTTTCTACCGTTCTATAGCATTCGACCTTTAACTGGCTTCTTACATTTCACTTCCACTAAATATATCTTTTTCCATGACTTTAACCTTCATTCCTGTTCAGCTATGGCACTATATTTCCCCACTTTTAATTTTCTGCTAATTTCTTTCTTCTTCTACAAATATATACGTAACTTATTTTGGCGAGTGTGTAGCTGCAGGAGTGACAGTGTGGTAAATACCATGCTTACCAATCACATGGTCACGGGTTCAGTCTCACAGCGTGGAACCTTGGTCAAGTGTCTTCTCCTATAGCCTTGGACCGACCAAAGCCTTGTGAGTGGATTTGGTAGACGGGAACTGAAAGAAGCTCGTCGAATATATGCATATGTATGTGTTTGTATGTCTGTGTTTGTCCCCCAGCATCGCTTGACTTCCGATGTTGGTGTGTTTTTGTCCCTGTAACATAGTGGTTCTTCAAAAGACACGGATAGAATAAGTACAAGGTTTACAAAGAATAAGTCCTAAGGTGGATTTGTTCGACTAAAGGCGGTGCACCAGCATGGCCGCAGCCAAATAACTGAAACAAACAAAAGAATACATATATATATATATATATATATATATATCTATATATATATATATATATATATTTATCTAAGGGCATTACTACAGAATAATGCCACACACACTAGACTTCCCCAATCAACACATTTTAATACTAAAATGTGTTTATTGGGAAGTCTAGTGTGTGGCATTATTCTGTAGTAATGCCCTTATATAAATATAAACGAATAATTATATTTTTGGGAATAAAAATTTGCCTTATGAATTTTTTTACACACTGGCTTCCTGATAAAATTCTTGTAAAAAAGTTTTATCTTTTTTTGAATTTATATATATATATATATATATATATATATATATATATATATATATATATATATATATATATATATATATATATATATATATTCATATTTACAATCACTGCATAGGTGCACTTTTTACTCTATTTACCTATGTGTGAAATCTTATATAACCAATAAACTGATAGCAACTACTTCACCTCAATTTGACTGATTCACACGTTTAAATTTTGTGAGAATCTTTTAATTTTAACGATAATTACAAATATCTTTCAAGAAAGATCTATCCTCCTTTCCTCAAAGAAAGTGCTGCATCCCACCAGTACAACTTGATTTCATTTTGTTCATGTTG
>NC_142948.1:14860092-14865092 GCF_046866305.1 Octopus bimaculoides | reverse complement strand
ATCTATCTATCTATCTATATATTTGTCTCTCTAAATAAATTTACTTATCGTCCAATCGCTCTACATGCAACATGACACGACTCTCACCATATCCTACCTTTCTTGTCTCTTCTTTTTATTTATTTATTTATTTATTTTCCACTCTGATGAAGCTGCATGATTCAAATCGGTTCTTTTTTTCCAACTATGGTAAATATACTCTTAGAATCATAATGGTAATTCCAAAGAACATTGTCAGCAGAAACAGCTGTTAGAAGAGATTCAGTCTTTTTGTAAGTTACTAATAAATAATATTTGATGCAAATTAATTGTTGTTTCATCAATGTTATCTCCATTTCCTGTTTTCTTTAAATTTTGATTCCTGATAAACTCCTAAATATCCTTGTCTTTACCTATAACTTATGAATATAATATCTGAGCCCATGTTTAAATATAGGTAATATACCGATAATATTTTGGCTACTTTTATCTCTTAAACGGTTACTTTTACCTCTAACTCAATTAACCTTATAAATACATGTGTGCGTGTGTGTGTGTGTGTATGAGTGTTTGTGTGTGTATGAGTGTTTGTGTGTGGAAAGAGAGAGACAGGGAGAGAGAGAGAAAGAAAAAGAAAATGAGAAGTTAGAAGAGGAGGAGGAGGTGGATGAGTGATAGCGATGGCAGTTCCCTCAGTTGACAATGCCAATGAACGCTATAGTTGAGTGAATACATATGAGCGGGGCTGTTGCATACTATTTGTGTGTAAGATTGGACAGGCGCTTAAATGAGTAGACGTATGTAAGTGATGCAGCATATATATTACAAGGGTAGTATTTCTCTATTTTATATATTGTGTAGAAAGCGTCAATTAACTAAGATTCCCTTTGCAATTAAAAATTGAAAACTCCGTCTAGTTGTATTTACAGTTTGTATACCATAGGGAAATAAGAATTTGTAATATGAGATAATCGCAATTACTCGTGAAAAGATCGATGCTGTTAGGAGCGTTTCTTTCCTCTAAAGTCACATGGGAGACACTATGCTCATTCGTCAATCTTCTTACAATATTCTCAGTGAAGAACGCTCGACACATTTGCGAATACACGGGAATATTCAGTATGTTTCGCGATAGAAACTATGACACTAATTTTGTATATAAACAAACTCTGGGGGAAGCAGAAATGAGCGATTCGTATACAAGACGTACATAGTTTGTCTCTTATATATGTAGATGACTCAGTTTGAATCCTCTGTTAACTGAAATTTTCCTTGCACTTGTAACATACACGCTTCATCATTTACATACGTCTACACACTTAAGCGCCTGTCCAGTCGTAGACATAAATATTTATATTAATGTGTCTTGGTCGGTTTCAATGGTGATTATTTTAGTGTTTATTTGATCAGTTAGATGACATACGCAATGAATTATATTACAGGTTCATGGTTACGCCACAGACGTTAACATCCTAAAATAATCATTTGGCACAGGCGTAGCTATGCAGTAAGAAGAATGCTTTCCAACCACATAGTTCACAGTTCAGTTCCACTGCGGGGCACCTTGACCAAATGACGTCTACTATAGCCTGAGACCAACCAAAATATTGTGAGTGGATTCGATATCTGGCAAGTGAAAGACGCCAGCCGTATATATATATATATATATATATATATATATATATATATATATATATACATAAACTGTCTAATATTACAAATAATATTTATAAATAAACCAAAGTGTACATAGATCCCTCTAAACCCATACACACATACACGAAAACACAAATACACACACATATGCGTATATATATGTGTGTATGTGTGTGATTGTATCTGACAACCGGTGTTGATGTATTTACCTTCCCCTAATTTAGTGGTTCGACAAAAGATGCCTGTATAATAAGTACCAGGCTTATAAAAAAAAATCAATAGTGTTGGGGTCGATTCATTCGATAAAAATTCTTCTAGGCGTTGCCCCAGCATGGCCGCTGTCTAATGGCTGAAACATCTCAAAGATAACAGAAAAGTCGAACGATTAAACAACACGTGACATGATAAAACTCGCACGGGATTATATGTTAACAAAATTACATTGGATGTCCCCAACGTTATATTGTTTGTATCACTACTTCACTTAAATATCAACAGCTATTATACATTGCCAACCGTGAAATATTAACAAGTTTTAACTGGCATCGGTATCCAACTTGTACACAAGCAACGTTCTTTGTATAAGTGAGAAGAAATTTGCTAAAACATTTATATACTGATTTAATTTATTTCCTTTGAGGAAATAGCGACCATGTCCGTCATTAAATGTCTATGTACTGAACTATACTTTTTTGAAACATCAAAAATCCAAGAACGTTGCGTCATTGTCTCAATATATGTGGAGCCTAAAAGAAACAAAAATTCTTGTTTGTTAACAAAAACAACATCTCTTTCGCACACCACCAAATCCAATAAATTTCAGTTCTGTTTACAGAGATATTTATCTTGCTGATTAAGGATTCTATATTCATAAAATAAACAATGTTTGCACTGTCTTCAATGTGTCGGCTCGAAGCGAGTAACTCATGTAAATTTTCAAAAAGCATAGTTGCTAAAACAATGAATCAATATATATTGCACACTATCAAGAAAGCATTTAAAATTCAGAATCAATATTTTAGAAAGACCATCTGATAAATCCTGTCGGAAAGTAAACCATAATACGAACGTAACCTTCACACGGGTATATTTCCCCTCATTAATTATATACACACACATGTACGTATATATATATATATATATATATATATATATATATATATATATATATTACATACATACGTACATATTCATATATATGTATATATCGACGTAGCCCAATTTGTCTTTACCAATATGGTCTTGTCACAACAAAAGAACGTCGATAAAATCATACATATTATTTTTCAGACATCGCATAACAAAGGCTTCTAAAATGTGTTTATCGATCTAAACAACAGAAACGTCCTTGTAATTACATCGAAAATCACATATATATGTGTGTTTACAAATATTTCAGAGGCTATTTTTACTTCAAATTATCTCCCCTGCCCGTCGGACATCGTACCGTTTTGTCATCAGTTTGTATATCAACCTACGTAAATATAATCATATATATATATATTTGTACCCGTGTTTCTATTCACATTTATTTACAAACAAGCAAAGGGATTCAGGCAAGGCGCAGATTATCACTCCCTCTTTGTCGAACCCACTCAAAACCTATTCCAGCATTCAAACATGCTATTACTCTTACATTTTTTCCACGAATCTGGCATTCTCATAAACATTTGCTACCTTAAATATCATATCTCTCAGTATGAAGGAATCCTTTTATACTTAAGTAAATACTCTCAGAGAAACAGAATTCATACTTCCATTTATTCAACATAGGTTTCCTCTCTCGCATATAGCTCGGGCATAAGTCGGTTGGTTTTATATTATTTATCTGGTTTTTGCATACCTTAAAGAAGCCCTGCCTGGCTAATACTCCCGCCTAAGGATAATTACATTTTTTGTGCCAGATGCAGACGTTCTGAAAAGGTCCATTGGACTGATTTTTAAGTTCTTCCAACGAGTCCTCGCATAAAATGTCCAATTCCACAAGATATTCTCGCAATTATAAATACACCTTACTTATCCTATCTCCTATATCACACACATGCCAATTCCCTTTCTATCTCAGACAAAGTATATCTACGCTTTCTGTCACAGGCACATACAATGCACGAGTTCTCACGCTGGTAATTTCTCTCATATGTGCGCGCAATTGCTTTTATCTTGCATACACTATTCTATTACATTTTAAAAAGACGTTAATTCATAGATTCATTCATTCATACATACATACGTACGTACATACATACATACATACATAAATACATACATACATACGTACATTCATACATACATGCATTGATGTAATAAAAACACACATGCATATATGTAAGTATCGATACACATACACACAGACGCATATATATATATATATATATATATATATATATATATATATATATATATATATATGCGAGTGATTCTATGCCGATATATCTGCGTATCCTGTCTCTGGATGCAGTCTAGGACGCGTTCAAGTGCAGCAGCAGCACCGTTAGAACCTCAGCTGAGAAGAGTGTTGGGTAATATTGATCTCAAATTAGGTACAAGGCCAACAATTTCGGACAATGGGGTACGTCAATGACATCGATTTCCAGTGCCCAATTGGTACAGATTTCAACTTCCCAGAAAATATGCGAGGCAAAGTCGACCCCGGTGGAATTTCAATTCCGATCTTAAAGGTGAACGAAATGCTGCTTAGTATTTTGCCCAGCACCTTTACGATTCTGTCAGTGTCGGGTAACATTAGTTTGAATTTTTAGCACAAAGCCAGCAACTTTGAGGAAGGCGTTAACTCGATTACGTCGACACCTCAAGTAGTACCTATCTTATCAACCCCAAAAGAGTCGGAAGAGATGCATTATCTTCTAGTGATGAACTATACTTCAAAGTTATTTCTGGAAATTTCCTCTTATCACAGAATTTCATTAAAACCCCTATCATTATAATTTTTAGCATTAATATTTTCATCTTATTCATTATGCGGATCATATCTAATTTCAGTTTTCAGTACATATCAACAAACTCTTTCCATTTCCAATAAAGATGGCGGCCAAAATATATTTATCACACACACACACACACACACACACACACACACACACACAGAGGTATCTATTTATTTATTTACACATGGAACCAGAATACACACATACACGTCCATAGGCATATATATTGGCTTCAAACCTTTGCACAAGGCCAGCCATTTAGCCATCAATCCCGAAATGAGGAAGGGCAGAATTTGAACTCGCGCACATATATATTAATAAGCAGGAATATGAAGCCCAGGCAACTGGTAAAAAGCACAGGGTAAGCTATAAACATACAAATCGTTTCTTCCAATCCATTTCTCATTGAATTTTAAACTA
>NC_142948.1:14802592-14855092 GCF_046866305.1 Octopus bimaculoides | reverse complement strand
TGTGATTCTTGGTGATGTCTTTTACTTAATGTGTACTTTTTCATTTTAATTTTATATATATACATATATTTACAATTTTCACTTATATATATATATATATATATATATATATATATATATATATATATATATATATATATATATATATATATATATATATATGCCCATATATATATGTTTATATATATATATGTGTGTGTGTTTAATTATATATACACACAGACACACACATATCTGTGTGTATATATATGTACAAGCACATAAATATCGGTATCTATATGTATATATGAGAGTGCGCGCGCGGTAGACTGGTGCATTAGTTCGTATCGTTATAATTCTAACAAAAATGTCCAAACCTACATATATATATAGTTTTACATCAAAAACCTATGACGTACGTACGTATTAATTGGGGGTTAGACGACGAGGGAAGTTTAGCTAATCGTCATTTATTTAGTTCCTGACTGCTTCCACAGTATACAAGAGACATTGCAACACCAGTGCCACCGTATAAATGAAGAAATGACTTAGAAATTTGTCTCTTGGTTTGCTTGTCACACTGCAAACAACTAGTGACCGCCGAAAGGACTAGAAGTGATATATATATATATATTCAGGAAGAGTCTGACTAAAACCATTGATCCCCGAAAATTTCAGGGCTACTCTAATGATGCACTTAGTCTAGGCATGCAATGAAAACTAATGAGACTGACGGTACAAGCTTGAAATCTCAGCTTTACAACTTACAAGAGGGTGATGTCACAATATATAGAACGATGCAACATAATAAGTAAACCCGAGTGTATTCTAAGCTGAAAAGCTAGAAGCACAGAAAATATAAGAATACAGAAAATATCAGAATCTGTAACAAAAATAGCCGGACACAGAATATATAACTCCCTTATTTCACTTTGTCTTACTGTTGGTAGCAACTCAGGGAATGGCCAAATAAATTAACTCACGCTCAGGGACACTAGAATGGCAGTGAATTTGCTGAAATTTTCCCTATTGAGAATAATCGACTTGTGAGCAAGGGGAAGGGAAATACTGGAGTGGAATGTTGGTCTATCACCGGAAGGAAAAGGGGAAAATGAAACAAGAAAAATATATGGCCAAAAGGAAGCGTGCGATGCATAAATAGAAGCCTGTCAGCATGAGATCAGCTAGCTTATTTATGATTCAGAATGCGATGCTTCATCTGTTTGATTTCATGTTAAATCTGGAAGATAACGAATATGTTAGTTCAGGACAAGATAAGAAACAAGCATCAGACACTTCTTAATTACAGTTTTTGTCAAACGCCATTTTGACTGCGTATGACACATTTAAGTGATTTACTACATAGAGAATGTAAATAGATTGTGACCAAAAATTATAAAAAATAAGTCAGGAGGAATTAGTTTTTTATGGTACTATTACAAAAAGAGTTAGATGTTAGGAAACATGGGTTACTCTGATATACCCCATGTTTCCCAACATGGTGACTACTTTTCTAGTGTGTGGATGGGATGCACATTTTAATTTGTTTTTACTTGCCTTGTTTACGCACACATATACACATATTGAGTTACTTAGTGTAATGTAGAAACTGTAATTAATATGTTTCAACATTATATTTTGAAAGGCTGTGAGCTGACAGAATGCTTGGCAGCATTTCTTCCGAGTTCAGAACCCGACAGGGTCGACTTTGCTTTTTATCCTTTCAGAGTCGATAAAAGAAGTACCAGTCGAACACTGAGCTCAATGTAACCAACTTACCCAACTGCTCCTAAATTGCTGGCCTTGAGCCAAAGTTTGAAACCAATTTAGTGTAGAGTGAAAGGTGGCAGATTCGCAGAATCGTTACGGTGCCGGGAACGTCATTTTTTTTTCAATCGTCTTTAGGTTCCAAGTTCAAATGTCACCGGTGACCACTTTGCCTTTCATCCTTTTGTGGTCGATAAATCAAGCACGGATTAAGCACTGGGGGTCGATGAAATCGATTTTCTCCTCATTCGAAATGTTGGCCTTGTGTCAAAATTTGAAACCATTGTCGCGTTCCTCAACCTCAAATCTTGTTTATATATGAAGTTGTTTGCATATTCCGACTTAATTTTCTATCATCTTTTGTAACGTGTTTTGGTATATATAAATGGGCTGAGGTGAAAAGAAATATGAACATTATTATTTGACTCCTCTCAAATTTCTGGCTGCCTGCCTAGTATAAAGGCATTATCATTATTGGTTTGTATTATATGCGCTTAGATTCGGCGCTCAAAAGTTGCGTTGTATTTGTTGAAAATACTTTGTTTTGTTGAAACTATTTTGTTCAATCCTCTAGGTATAGACCCCCCGCACTCTTCACTGCGTGAAAAGAGGCTGAGCTAATTTATCTACCAGATATCTTGTTTTCATAAAAATATATTTATCATCTTGTTTCTTCCGTTGTTAAAATTATGACGCCCGCTGTTAAACTTTATAAAGGGTGGGTTGGTGTTTGGGGATGATTTTCTTACCTCGCACACACGTAGCGGTGAGGACATGTATTTTTCACATCTATTTTTCACATAATCCCCACTATCACCACCATCATGTCTACCAAAACGTTTAGTAGCATAGCAACTGTAGTGGTGATGAAAATGGTTTACACAGTCTTATGAAGAGCAGTATATCTCGGAGTAGAGACTGTGAGAGGTGCAAGAGTAACATCAACAATAACAACAAAAATTAGAACAACACTACAACACAGTAACGCTAACTACAACGGCAGTAGTGTATCGAATGGCAAAAGCTTCATCACTTGCAGCATATAAAGTGCAATAGCTGCAACTGAAACAATAACAAAATTAGCAACGGCTACATAACAATAACAACTCCAATAAGGCTAGCAATAATAGAAGTGGGGACAGTATCGAGGGAAACAGTAGTATTGCAAGTCTAAAATATATTAGCTCTAACAACAACAACTACAACAATAATAACTGTAGCGGCATCTCTGGCAAGATGAGCGTTGGTAAGCTGGAGAATGTTGCTCGATTTAGAAATATCCGGAGTAAAATAATTATGGTGCTCCAGACAGAAATGCTAGAGGGACCGACAAGAAAACAATCTTTTATCAATGCATGTCAATAAAATCCACGTCTGGAAAAGGCCACACACAAAGGTCTCTCAGAAATATATGGCAGGGGTATCAGTACGTACCCAGTTCTAAGCAGTTTCGTCCGGGGTGTCGAGGTCCTATTTAAGATTAAAGCACACGTACTGCGATATACCTAGCCTCCTGACGGAGTAAATAGGTAGATTGCTCTCTTCACATTTTTAGGAAAATGTACATTGAATTTGAGAATGCTGAGAGCCTATGAGAGTTGGATCTCTGGTGGATTCTAGCTCGTGTTGTATCGAATTGGAGCGATATTATGCTGTGCGTCGAAAGGGGAAAATTGGCCTGCGGCTACACTGGTGAGTCAAAACTCCTAGAAAGTATGCCAGACCTCATTTCCCGGCCATTCGTTGTGGTGGGCAGAAAGCTAGCTTTGCGTCTCTGAATATAGTCATGGTTCTGTTGTTTCTCTTTTGGTTATGACAATAAAATATAGTTACAAAATGGTGTAAATAAATTTCTTGTGTCGAGCAAACATTCCATGTTCCTCCAAGCTTTGGTGGTGGTGGGGATCCAGAGTAAATTATTGTGTGGCCTTTAATAGTTTATACCTAATTAGAACAGTGAATTAATGAAACTAAACACAACACCTTGCCCTATTTTTCTTTGCAGTCTTTTATGCTCCAGTCTAAAATCTTTAAAAGTTCGCTATAATTAAATATTCACTAATCATATACCTATTTTTAAAATCAGTAGCTCTGAAGGCTAGCGGATTAGTAATATGGAATAAACGCCTTACCTATATAGTTCCATCATTTCATATTTCGTTTAAAAATCGCGCCGAGGCCAATTTGCCTTTGATCCGAAGTCGTTAAAGCAATGTATCACTCACGAAGTGAACAATATTATCGATCATACATATTCCTCAAATAGACAACATTTTTCCTACGTCATTTATCAATTTTATATGTGTATTTAAGGCGGTACTCCAGCATGGCCACAATCAAATGACTGAAACAAGTAAAAGAATAAAAGGGTATTAGATGGTCAAAATCAATAATATGAGCGTCGAACAAAATGACTTACGGTATTTAGTTACTGTACGCTTTGAATTCAAATCCTGAATGGTCAGGCGTTGTAGATTTAATCCCTACAACTTTGCGATTAATTTAAAAATCAACATTGTGTTTACATTTGCTTTTAATATGAGATTAATATGTATGCTTCTAAATTTCAGAAAACTCAAGAAGATATTTAATTTCTAGAAATTCTTACATATATGAATTTATTTATTCATCAACGGATTTGGATTTATTTATTGTGGGCGAGTGTAAGAAGGCAGTGATATGTCGCAAGCAAATATCATTTTTGTTCTTGTTTCACTTTGAGAAGGCTATAAATAAATAATAAATATAACTTGCTAAACTTCACCAACTGCTCAAGCAGTCTGATTTCTGGTTCATAATAGGAGTCATTAAGTCTGCTGGAGTAGACCTTCATTCCCGGCTATTGTATCACGAGGATTTGTTTTTATTGCCAAGGGTCATTAAGAAACACATTAATGTTATCAATGTAATCGTTGCTAAGTGGAATTACAAAAATGATGTGTTAGTAATTCATTTTATCTTGTCTTTTTTACTGCAGTTTTTTGTGCAGTTAGTCGAAGAGATAAGGTTAAGAGGTCACTATTTTTATTATAGTTATTCTTACATTTAGTGAATAAAAGTGCATATTTAAATTTTCGTTATTGCTAATTACTTTTTATTGAGTTTCTGCAATGCTTACTAAAGGGTGTCGAAATTTGTTTTGTTTATATACTGCGTTTTCAACTTCAGTTTCTATATTCGAGTTAAAATTATTTATATGTATATTTAATAGGGACTCCCGTTTTAAAGTGAGTTTTTAAGAAAATAGTTTAACGGAGTTTTCATTGGTAACTAGAAACATAAGATTATGATGTTGTATTTTGTAAAAACAGTTTCGTTGTTACGCATATTTGTTGGGATTGCTCTCTCTCTCTCTCTCTCTATTATATATATATATATATATATATATATATATATGTGTGTGTGTGTGTGTGTGTGTGTGTGTGTGTGTGTGTGTGTGTGTGTGTGTGTATAATTTCTGATTCTAAATCCGTTATGTGTTTCTTTTTGGCAAATAAAACTGGATATACGATGAAATATAATAAAGCGTTTGGTTGTTAATTTGAGTTTCTAATAACTGCAAATTCCTGTTATATTAATATAACTGTCTTCCTCCTACTTGCAGCAGTTAATATATTGAATATTCTCATTTGTCAATTGCTGTACATGTAATGTCTATGAAATGATACGTCCATTTATTTATGCATATTTACTTAAGCAAACAACTTCGCATTCTGTTAGCCAACGTGATATTACTCTGATTGTATGCTCTAATGATGTATTTCGTTCATATAAGAATTGTTTATATGTTTTCCAACCAAAGGAAGAGATACGATTAACTGAGCTATCACTCTGTTAGAAGCGATCTCTATATGAGGTGTTATTACAAAAGATTAACGCTATATTTATTGGAAATGCGTGGGTGTACATACAATTGGGCCTTCAATGGGTGTCTTGAAGGTAAATACTTTTATAGCTTAAGTAGAATGTTTTAAGTGAACAGTTGACTTGTTTAAAGAGTAACTATTGGCTTTTACTTGAATTGGTAGGATATCTAATTTGAATTCTGTGGTAAATACCTAACTCCTCTAAAGGCGAGATACGTACCAGAGGCTGGCAGTTTAAATCAACCAATAATCGAAATTTACGGCTTTCATAATGTGTACAACATTATTTTGATGCAGCCACAGAAAAGAGTTGGTACGGACACGCAACACAAAGTACACCAGAGATTGACAAGATGACATTACTCACGGACATGCTAATTCACATACACACACACACACATGCACATAGACAAACAGAGATAGGGAGAGAGAGAAGAAGGGAGAGAGAGGGAGAGGAAGGAGTGAGAGGGAGAGGAGAGAGAGACAGAGTGAGTGGCAAATAGTTTGCATTTCATTGTCAAAGACCACAAAGAAAATGTGCTGTTCCCTAATCCATGTATGAAAATCTCTAAACGAAATGGAGAAATTACTCACATGGAAATATCTGTAAATAAAGACAACTAGAATATAGTGATTGAATATAGAAACAATCCCTGCAATAATGATTTGGGAACGTTGAAAACAGATTAAAAAAGACAAAAAAGAAAGACAGAGACAAATACATAAATAAAAACCATGACTTAGATATATACAAAACAGCACTAGTAGGTAGAGCACACATTCTACTTTGTATAATTTCAATACAATTCAGAAATACAATGCAACACACTGTATGTGCCCACGGCATACAGCTGCGCTCTGCTATACAATGAATGCACTCAATAAATGTAGGAATATAATAATAACTATAATAATGATAATAATAATAATAATAATAATAATAATAATAATAATAATAATAATAATAATAATAATAATAATAATAATAATAAAAATAATAATAATAATAACGATAGTGACTGCTATTCCTTTGCTTTCTTCCTATGCTATAGAGTGTAGCAATACATTCTCTGGTTGGAAGTTACTATATACTAAAACTGAACAAAGAATCTCACTTACCACGTTTCTGCTTAATTGAGGATTGGTTACAACAGTATTTCACATATCATATTTGCTGTATTCAGTTGAGAAGGAACGTATGCTGTACAGTTTTATGGGTTCCTGGCTCTCTTTCAATCTGATTCTTTTGTAGAAGTTCATAATTTGTAAGAGATTCTATTATAACACGGATTATTAGATTTCCATTCTTCATTCTTGCATATTCTCTGTATCTCCAGTTGCAAGCCATTGTACCTGCATTACATTTTCTCTCCTATTGTGTGCAAGATTCATATATATATATATATGTTAGTACAGCAACATCTAGTAGGTCGCAGATTGGTTTTTGCCTAGTCTTAAATATATTGTCGGCTCTGTTATTAGAAATCTCTCGCAAGAATTTCTCCTGCTAAGCGTTAGTCACCGAATCTTGGACGTAATTATTCCATTTATTATTGATATGTAGACATATTTCTTGCCATATTGCTTAGTAAAGAGATTCATTAATCAAAAGAATTAGTACGTTTTTATCATAAGTATTGCATATTTTTTTCTAAAATTCCTTTTGTAGTCAATAGTAAGCTCTTGTAATTCACATTTTCTGAAACGTTCAATACATATTTTTATATCATTGATAAAATATAAGGAAAGACTGCTGACTATAATACAATATTTCTTCTCTTTTTAGCCGGCTTTGCTATTTGGTGTAATTACATGAATTTCCCTGGCTAGACGTACGACATAATTACATGAATCTTTCTTGCTAAACGAATAGGAACTAGTAGTTAATGTTTTGCAGCGCATTTAGTTACTCTTGAAGTAGATCAAACTTCTGCACAATTTTCAAGAAAACAATTGTAATTGTCAGTTTTGGGCCAATAATCTTAGCTATACTGTTGTCATTAAGTCCATCACAAAGAACATTTTTGTATGGGTGACCAATCTGGTCATCAGTGTTATGATGTGACAACTAAATGACTGGACAACTGGGCGTCAATAATCGTAGGTAAATAAAGCAAAGATAACTGAGTCACTGGGTCCAAGTTGACAACAGCTATAGTCGTATTGATTCGGGTTATTCGTAATCAAATACGTTACAGCTACCAGTATATCGTTGTTTGTCACTGACATACTGTTTAATGGATTTCAATATTCAATGCCAATGAGCCTACAAGAAGGCTATGAAGAATGTGTGTGTTATGTATATAAGTGGTATCAAAACTTTCCATGCCTAGTTATGTCTGATATTTACCTAAGGTATTTTACATCATCTCCTTCCAAATAGTCGCCTTGCACAGCAATACAACGGTCCCAGCGTTCCTGCCACTGTTGGAATCCAACCTGAAAATCGTTTTCTGTGATTCGCTCGAGATCTCGACAACGGAGTTAAAACGGCAACCTTTGAGCTGCATTTTCATCTTGGGGACGACAAGGAAGTCCGCTTGTGTTAAATCTAGTAAATAGGGCAGATGGGGAAGCGATACCATGTTGTTTTTGGCGGGAAACTCACGAGTGAGGAGAACTCGGTGACAGGGCGCATTGCCGCCGCGAAGAATCCAAATCTCCGCGCACCACAGATCCGTATATATGTGTGTACATATATATATATGTATATTTATGTAAGTGTGTTTGTTTGCTTTTGTGTGTATGTGCGTACGTATTCATGCATTTATATTCATATGCCAGTTCACTTGAAAGCACTACTGGCAGCTTGTAACCCAATGCCACTCGTTCATTGATCGAGTCATGGACATCTGAGAACACTTAAAAGCTTGTTGTACAAGCAAAGTGATTTTGAGTGCTTACAGGATGAAAAACAGGCATCTGTAAAAATTCATATGAAATCCAAAGAAGACTCAACGGTGCTCAAATATGTGCGCATGTACAACATTAAATATGTGTGTGAGTGTGTTTGTTTAGTGGCATATGTTCATTTTGTTCCACTGAAACAATGCATAAATTTCATCTCTAATTTTTCAGATATTAATAGAAGGCCAATCGGTGGAAAATGCATGGGGCTGCTGCACATGGATCAACGTATCATTATGCTGAACTGGAAGCCATAATGTAGGGCAGACACCATAAGTGATGTGTTAAATCCTGTTAGATGGTACATGAATTGAGATAGTACTGTGAGGTGCGGCAAACCCTGTAATATTTGAGTATTCATTATTTTCTCCTAAATGCTCAATTGTGTTGTCTAGGCATAACATTTGCAAAGAAGAGAATGAGGTTGATGCGTGCAGCTGTAACTCAATTTAATGGTGATCCTCGGAAAGGTTTCTAGAATAATGTTACTCAACTGTTGTGTAGTCCGGGCTACTACTTCTCCGCATCGAGAGTTCACAGCTGCGTCACTAGGGATACGTAATTAGATTTTTACAGAATGAAGGGGCTTTTTTAGCTTACCTCTCCGAAAAAAATAGCTCCCTTTGCTGTTGTAGTCATTATATATATATAAGGTTTTGTTGTATCTTGGGTGCGTTCATTACGTCAATAACAGCACACACACGGGTTCAATTCCGCTTCTTTATTGTTAGGCAAGTCGTTAAATATCAAGCAAACTAACTAATCGATCGTTTGCTTTGTGTGCTGGTTAAACAATCAATCGATTGTTTGGTAGTCAAAGTTCTTTCATCGCCAATGATAACCTTTTCAGTGACTACGTGGTTTCTCTCAGTCTAAGGTCCGCAAGGTCTACCAATTAAATAAACAACAAAGAAGTAGAATTGAACCTCTGCATTTGTTATTACTTTTGGCGAAATGGTTCCCCCAAGACACAGCAATATAATATACATACATCGTACATACATACATATATATTCTTTTATTGTTTTACTTGTCTTGGTCATATGTCTGCGGCCATGTTGCAGTACTGCCTTTAGTCGAACAAATCGATCCCATGACTTATTCTTAGTAAGCCTAGAACTTATTCTATCGGTCTCTCTTGCAGAACCGCTAAGTTACAGGTACGTTAACACACAAACATCGGTTGTCAAGCGATGGTGGGGACAAACACAGACACACAAACACACACATATATGCATATATATATATATATATATATATATATATGAATATATGTGTGTATATATATGGGAAAATTTACGAAAAAACAACAACAGACGAGGACAGTTGGTGTAAACAACAAGAGGATGCATTAGTTTAAGGCTCGGGAATAGAGAAATTTTTTAACGTTTCGAGCTACGCTCTTCAACAGAAAGAATAAGGAGAAAAAGAGGAGAAAAACATGGAGAAAAAAATTGAATCTTGTGGTCAGCGATCTATCATGGCGATATGTATATATATATATATATATATATATATATATATATATATATATATATATATATATATATATATATATATATATATATGTATATATGTATGTATGTATGTATATATATAGTGTAGCAATTAGCACATCTATGCTAGTGCAACAGACAGAGCGTTCGAATTCTGCAAGCAACGATACAATATTTGCATTCTTCTTCTTCTTCTTCTTCTTCTTCTTCTTCTTCTTCTTCTTCTTCTTCTTCTTCTTCTTCTTCTTCTTCTTCTTCTTCTTCTTCTTCTTCTTCTTCTTCTTCTTCTTCTTCTTCTTCTTCTTCTTCTTCTTCTTCTTCTTCTTCGATACATACATACATACATGCATACATACATACATACATACATACAATGCATACTCATACACTCATATGTAACTTATTACATGTGGTAGGTATTATCTTCTCCCATTTATCAAGAAAATAGAAGTGTATTCGAGTCTACTTTGGCTTTTCTTTCTAGCAGATTAACTTACAATGTTAGAAAACACTCTCATTGGCTGATATAAGTCACGTTATTTCCCGTGATGATTTTACTTCAATATACTCCACTCTACAAACTTCTGGCATTATACCAACATAAGAGTTTCAATAATAACAATAAATGCAACAACAATAGAATTATCATTATTATTATTGCTGCTACTACTGCTTCTACTATTACTAACACGATTGTTACGAAGCTGACTTCAACAACACAAGTGTCGGCTGCAAGTTTCAAATTTATAATCCATTCTTAATTCACAGCTAAATGGTTTCTGCTAGGAAGAGCAGTCAGATGTAAAACTAATTCCTCCAACAAAAGCCAAACTTATTCATGCTACCATGGAAGATGGATGGAAAGCTAAATTAAATAAGTTTCAAGCACCGTGGAGCTTGAAGACGAAAGTGATGGTAGAGATGTGGTAAGGAGCTGCGTTCCTGTAAATTTTATAAAATATGGGTGATAGTGAAGAAATTGACTTAGCACAGCCATGAGGTCGTAGGTCAAAAACAAGAATATGGGGTTGAATACGGAATGCCCGTTTAGCTCATATCTAGTTATTCTTCGTGTAGGGTTTTTATTGTTGTTATTGGGCTATTCTGTTAATGATCTGTTGTGTATATAGTTTATTAATATTCATATATTGTTATTAACGCAGAGAACTAGCAGAATCATTAACACGGCGAACAAAATAAATGTTTAGTGGCATTTCGTCCGTCTTCACACAATCTGATTTTAAATTCTGTGGGAGTCAGATTTGCCTTTTATCCTTACAGGGACGATAAAATAAGTACCAGTTGATCACTGGGGACGATGTAATTGACTTAAACCATCCCGGAAATAACTGGCCTTATGCCTTATCATCATCATCATCATCATCATTATTATTATTATTATTATTATTATTATTATTATTAATATTATTATTATTATTATTATTATTATTATTATTATTATTATTATTATTATTATTATTATTATTGTTGTTGTTATTATTAATATTTTCTAAGGTGGCGAGCTATCAGAATCCTTAACGTGCTGGAGGAAATTCTTATCTGTATTTCTCCCGTCGCTACCTTCTAAGTTCAAATTCCGTTGAGGTCGACTTTACCTATCATTCTTTCGGGTTTGATAAATTAAGTACCAGTAAAATACTAGGGTTGGTGTAATCGATTCATCTCCTCCCCCAAAATGGCTGCCTGTGTAGCAAAATTTAAAACCATCATTATTTCTTAAGGCAGCGAGCTGACACAAACGTTGGCACACGGGTAATATTGCTTAGCGGCACTTCCTCCGTCTTTTCCTCCTGAATTCGAATTCCGCCGGAGTCGACTTTGCCTTTACTCTCTTCGGGGTTTAATAAAGTAAGTACCAATTGTGTACTATCCTCCTTCCCCTTAATTTTAAGACTTGTACCTATAGTAGAAATTACTATTATTGTTGTGGTTGCATTTTTATTGCTATTTCGATGTTGCATGTTATTGTCCTTGTAATTCCTCGTCCTAAAATACTCCAAATAGTGATCTACGATGGTCGGCTAGTTTTAATCCTTCAACAATAAAAGTCCCTTTATATTGGTTTTATCTGTCCACTCATTTTATTTAGAACTTTCTAGATTATTCCTGCTGAACCATGGAAACGCTTTTCTGCACATCAATCACTTGCAGATTAAGATCTATTTTTCGAACGTTTACTCTCAAATTATTTATCACCGTTCCTAAGTCTGTAACGAAAATTGGCAGAATCATAACTTCCTTATTTCTATGTTCTTGCATTAGGTACTTCTACATATAAAGTCACTGTAATACACCTTAATTAAATGGACCAACCCACTGATTTATCATAAACACTTCGTTTCAACGACTCCATTATTCATAGGGTTGTGCTCTATTCTCAAATCGCTCCACATGGGAAAGTCCCAGAACAATTCACTTCATCATATTTGACTAATTAAATTTCCGCTTCCATAAGATGATTATCGCATTATCCTGTGGTGTTAAAACCAAACCTCTAGTTATACATCCAATGACTTACGGCAGCCATATTACATGGCTTATATTTCTGATATTATTTTTAATTAACTATGGGTGATCTCATGCTGTGTGAGCTACAGTGTTGTTGAATCATCGTACATTCTACATTTGGGTGAATAATTCTGCTAATATATATTTCTATTGATCCAGCGTTTGCTTATGTTCTGTCCATTTACTGCAAAAATAATCATTCTACCGATATCTTTCGTAAGTACTCTTTAAGTGGACCTAGATATTTTTGGCACCTTTTGTCTCGCTTGATTTTTGAGAAGCGTAAACTGAATGGAGTTAGATATCCTTTAGCCATTCACTTCATTTCCCCCCCATATATTTTATCATTTTCTTTTTGGGCTATTCTAAAGTCTTTAAATATCATTTCATTCATCATTTTCTTTAGAAAAAAATTCTTTTGCTTCGAGGTAGAATCTTAGACTTGTTTTCCCTAGATCTCCCATCTCTTCCTATACATTAACCATTCCTATTATTTTCCAACATCATATACAGTATTATATACGGTCTATGTCTAATTAGCGGTGCATCCTTTTGTAAATTGTGAATTTCTTCTTCGTCTTTCTCTCGGTAGCCTTCATTCCATCCTTCTCAAACCTATGATTCCTTTTGCCTCAGTAGCATATTAGAGACACAAATCTTTAGTCAATTGCTTGCATGTTATTTCCTCACTCAATTTGGATTCTAGAATCTTCTGCATGCTAATGATCTTTACTGAGAACTTAATTTATTTTTATCCATTTAATATTTTATTATTGCCTCTGCGAGGAAGATCCATTCCTGTAATTTATATAATTTCTCCACCTCCCCTCTCTCTCTCTCCATCGCACTATATTCCAGGTTAGTGAAAATTCTTGCAAGAAGCGTTTAATTATTCTTGTGGTTTGCACTAAGTAATTGCTGCTCATTATTATTTTTTCATCTTTAAACAGTTGATTAACTTTTTCCCTTATTCTTTCGCAGGGAAAGTTATTTCTTAGCTCTGCTGAGTATAATCACCCAAAGGGAACAACCTTGATAAGACAAGACGAAGAGAAGTTGTTTCTTAGCAAGATTTTTAATACATATCTCTGCTCCATATGCTTAATTCTGCTCTTCCAAGGCGCATCGCAATAACTAACAAACATCTAACCTTTTTCGTGATCGTGAACAAGTTTTAACAATGCTTGGTTTCAATACGCGGGACTTTGTAATTTGCAGCTCTATAATTAGTACGCACAATGCATAAATATTTTATACACCTCTATAATTCCTCAATACCAATTTATCGAGATCATTAACTGGATTTTATTTTCATTTTTCTTTTTTCTTCCGAGTCCTTTCTGTCAATCAATCAATACATTGGAGGTTTCCCATACAAATGGTGATATACGTCTGTTGCAATTATACAGGTTAGAAGTTACCGCATATGTAGTAGATACGTAATTTGAAATAATGTTTCTTTTTAATTTCACTTTAAATATCAGTTAAGTCATTCATGTTGTTAACTACAGAGGTACTCACTTTCGACAGGCACTCATTTAGCTCTATCACTATGCTTTCATGGAAACTTGTAAATGATTTACCCATTAAAATCAAGATGAGCTCCAGCAGTTTTCCTATTTCGCACCTATTCCAATTGCTTTCTAATATTAGTTTTCGTGATGGTAAAATCCTTCTGCACATCAACATTTTTAGAGCAAATTTCCAATTGCCTTATCCACTGTGCTTTATTAATGTACTTGGCAAATTTTCCTAGATTTCTACTCAAAATAGTTTGCTTTCTACCGTATTCGATCTTATCATTTCTCTCATTTCCCTGAAGAATATCAAATAAAGGTTTCTGGTTTGATTGAAAAAAAGAGTTAAAATTGATATTTTCGATCAAAACAGCAACCGTTATTATTATTATTATTATTATTATTATTATTATTATTATTATTATCATTATTATTATTATTATTATTACTATTATTATTATCATCATCATTATTATTATCATCATCATCATTATTATTATTATTATTATTATTATTATTATTATTATTAATATCATCATCATCATCATTATTATTATTATTATTATTATTATTATTATTATTATTATTATTATTATTATTATTATTATTATCATTATCATTATTATTATTATTATTACTATTATTATCATTATTATCATTATTATTATTATTATTATTATTATTATTATTATTATTATTATTATTATTATTATTATTATTATTATCATTATTATTATTAGTATTATTATTATTATCATCATCATCATCATTATTATTATTATTATTATTATTATTATTATTATTATTATTATTATTATTATTAAATACTACTACATGTCAAATTAGCTAGAAAAGATGCTACCCTGAAGCTGTATGACAATATATTTCCTCAAACACCAAGACGCTTTATTTTTTTAGTTTTGCAGAACATAGAATAGTATAGTTTTGCAAGTCGACTTCACGTATCTTAATTTCAATATTCATCAAACCCTTATGTACAAGATTGGCTAGTTTGATGTGGGCTCCAAATACCACGGGAACAATTTTTACTATCGTGTTGCAGAATCATTTCATCTCTCAAGGTCATCATACTTTTCAAATTTCTCAGTTTCCTTGATATCTCCTTTGCTATCATACGTTAAAGTAAAAGTAATTATCTTAAATAGTTTCTTCTTTTTTGCTCTGCACGATTACAGCACTGGGCATTGGGAAAATTTTACTATGAGACTTTAAGGGGAAAATCACAAAAAGTCCTATATATTTATCATTTACAATGTCAAATTTTGGATCATGTTCTTAATACATTTCCATCACAAATTTGCCAAATACTGCAATGAACTCTTTTATCTCCAGGGTCATGTCTGCGTTTATACTGTTTTTGCGCTAGCCATTTGCTCTCGCTTAGTAGGTGGCTAATATTTTTACCCTTTTTTCCACACATTCAGCAATTGCTGTTAGACTTGGTATTAGCAAAATCTGCTTCCACCATATTTGTTCTAATGAACTATAATTAATGCTTCAGGCTCTCTATTTCAGCGTCCTTCGTTCTAAATGGCTCGGCTAAATGCATGAATTAGCAACGTAGCTCTTTCTTTTTCAGCTATATGTAGTGCATTTCCTCTTAAAATTCTTGAAATCTTTCAATATATCACTGGTCGTCTGCTGTTGTTGGAGTGTACCGTAGACCTATACTTTTCATAGATTTCGGATCAGACATTGATTTATTCCGTAAAAATTTTCTCATCAACAAAGGGTTTCGGAATACTATGTAGAGGGGTGAAATAGAAGGTTTCTCTTCACTTGCTTGATAGTAAAATGCAATTTTGGTCAAATTTTAATCGATAGTTTTTTGCCGCATTGTCTACACTTTGATTTCTATTCTCTTTTACTCTGTGATATCGGTAGAATAAGTAATTATCAAATATCAAGGGTATATAGTGAGAACCTTTTGCTTTATGTGGTCATATAGCGCCAAAGTCATTGCTGCGTTTCATCTATCCTGTTACAAAAAGAGAACAATAACACAAAAAATAAAAAATAAAACAAAGTACTCGCCAAGTACTAAAACATTGCATATTCATATAATGTATGTTTTGTATGAATGGTATTATAAAACAGACTATGGTTGGGTCATCACATAAATTTGTGACATTGATCGGAATTTTTATAAAGATTGCCATACAAAGTTTATAAAGGTGCTTTGCTTTGCAATGAAGATGCTGCAGTTGCGATTGTTGGGGTTTGGATTAGATTTCTAAGTAGTGTGGTATCATTTATCAAAGCACATTATTTCTAGACGATCTAGTTTACTTTACTGAAATGAGTATTGGCAGTAGTTGGGAATTTACTTTGGGTAGATTACCCTCCTTCCAAGGGTAAGTTTTGTTCTCTCAGTTTGTATTATTCCAGGCCAAACGCCAGCTTAATGAGACTGTAATTTCGAGGCTGACTTTAACACTTTAGGGTGTCGAACATAATGCTTATTTATTTCCTTTCTTTTGAATTAGTCATGTATTATTTTGTAGCTTTTAGATTTTGATGATGTGTTAGTTTATTTTTAGAATAACATTACGGGGTAAGTGTGAGAGGACGGATCTGGCCATTTTGAACATGAAAGAGTAGAATATTTGAGCCAGATATGGCCAGTTTAAATGTAAAGGTCAAACTTTTTCTATAAGGAGGAATGGATCGGGAAAGACAGATTGTAATGTGTCGTTCAAAGTAGCTTGAAATATGAATTACAGAACTTGCTTTCTGAATTTAAATACCAAGAGCCAACTTTGCTTTTCATCTAAGAGGCTGAAGAAAATAAACCAAGAATCAAAGACACACAACAGTTTATTAAAATGACTCTTCTCTCGAAGTGTGTGATTTCATGCATCTGTGATAAATGAATATGAATGTTATAAAGTTCTGCATGAAATGAATGTCAAAAATTTGACAAATTCTCAGTGTAACATTTTGCTGCACCTTATATTCTGAATCAAAATGTCGCAAATCTTTACGTTTCACAATAGTGGTTTTCGTAACAGTAGAATAAAAATGCTTATTGAATTAGCCGTGTAATCTAGCAAAATTTATGGTCTTGAACGAATATAGAAAGTTCATACAGTTGTTGCTATTGCTTAGTTCAAGATCATTTCTAGTAGACATAACATAGAGATTAACGATTCTAAACGTTCGAACAATATTTTAGCAGTAGCTCCATATATATCGTTTGTCATTTTATAATGCTGTATCTAACTTGTTCAAGACGTGATTACCATTTTCTTTTTGAGAAATAGAGATTGTGACTTGAATGACACTTGGTTGCTATTTTCAGCAGACTAAGCATTGAGTAGAGGACACTTTGTTAGACCTGTGATGTAGGAGAAGAAACGCTAGAACCCTGGGCTAAAGACGTTTCAGCATTTCAGCATTGTTGATGTTAAGTCTTAATTCATTTCAAATCAGCCTGAACTCTGAATAAACATCCTATTTATTATCATCATACGTTTTTAGAGCCATCTAGTGTTATATTGTTTAATACGTCATTTTTTAAAAGCTGGTATGGTGTGATATTACAAAGACTTGTGTTCGGAATATCGATGTTCTCTGATCTGGGCATCTGTATCCTAGTAAAAGTACATGAGTAATTCCTCACCAAGAGGTTAAAATAAATTCATACCAGTTATATAATGGTATGAATTCAATTGACTAAAATATCCTCCTCCTGTTTCACAAATTTCTGGCCTCGTACCGATGTGACAAGAAACAATTATTATGATGGTTATTAAGGCATATGGAGTGATTAGTATCACACCAAAGCAAAAGAGAAAAGTGAATAAAAATGAATAAAAGTAAAAATAAAAAGCAACCAACTGTAAAATAAAAAAAAAAACTGTTGCTGCAACACAAGCGACATCAATCAAGCTAGGAGAAAAAAATTAATGCAAATCAAAAAAGAAAATCGACAAAAAAATGAAAATGAAATTTAAACAGTAAAAAAATTAATGCAATAGAGAAAGAAGGTAAATAAAACAAATATAAACACTTTCTCTTAGGTGTGATGCTTTTGATTTTTAAAAATCTAATAGTGTCAATAATCAAACATTTTTTTGGTTTAGTTATTTTCTTTCTTTTAATTTTCAATACTCTAGTTTTTGTTTTGTTTTTTGCGGGGTTTTTGCATTGTATTTTCTCTTCATTTTGAAATTAATGATATCTCAACTCTCCATTCACTTCCCAAACTGATTTCATATTAGCATGAGGGATTCCTGATTTCCAGATTACAAGTTCGTTAAAATTTTAAACCATTCTGATACAACATTCCTGTTTGAACAACAGAAATTCCGGGATCAAACAACCAGATTTGAACAATTTTTATCCTTGTTGTTTTTTTTCTCCCGCTCAATCACTGCGATGAAGGAAAGAGGAAATATTTAAGAATTAATCAAATTTTGTTGTTATTGTTTTTGTTATGGAAGTTTACTTAAACAATTCCCACAGTAAAAAATAAATACAAATTTGTATAAAAACCAAAAGTAAAAAAACAAATAGCTATCAAAACACATCTTGGAGCTGTTAAATCAATAATTCCGCTTCAAACGAAAGAAAATCTCCTAAATTATTTAATAGAAGGCGGGGTAAAAATGTCCGTATTACTAAAGTGTAGAAAAAATAGTTATAAGTGCCTTTATGCTTAGGGACAGAATTGGCTGATAGAGGCAAGTTGCTCTTTTGGATTCAAAAGTATCACAGCACCCTAATAATATAAAGAAGTTTTTACCATAATTTAAGCGCGGAACAAGCATGGTTTGGATTAGTAAAATATATTTTCTAGATGCCTTCATCTAGCAAATATTTTAAGTTTTTACATTGTGTTGGAATAGTCATCGAACTTGACTTAATTTTCATAATCTCATTATAACTGAAAAAAAAAAAAAGAGATGATCATGGTTGGAAAATCTTTTGATCGTAAGTTTGTTTGATCAGATCTGAAGTGTGGCTATGCAGCAACAGCAGCAGTAGCAGCACAAGCAGTAGAAGCAGCAGTAACAGCAATTAGTTTGTTAGTTTACGAGTCTCCGATGAAAGGTGGGATTGTTGGAGAAAATAGAGAAAATTTATTCGTCAGAATTGCAGAACAAGTGATTTCGCTTCTTAAGGAATATAGCATTGAATATAACACTAAAAATAACAAACAACAACGGCAATAATAATAATAATAATAATAATAATAATAATAATAATAATAATAATAATAATAATAATAATAATAATGATGATGATGATGATGATGATAATGATCATAATAATAATAATAATAATAATAATAATAATAATAATAATAATAATAACAATAATAATCTTTTCTAATATGGGCATAAGGCCTGAAATTTGTGTGGAGGGAAAAGTCGATCACATTCACCCCTGTATTTAACTGGTACTTAATCTATCGACCCCGAAAGTTGACGTTGGTGGAATTTGAACTCAGGACGTAAGGGTAGACGAAATACCTCTAAGCGTTTCACACGGTTTGCTAACCATTATGGGGGCTAACCACCTTACTACTACTACTACTACTACTACTACTACTACTACTACTACTACTAATAATAATAATAATAATAATAATAAATAATTAAACAAATTGCACTACTGGGCACTGCACACATCCTACGCAAAACACTTTCAATACAGTAACCATAAGAGCATCACAGCAAACCACAGCACATACTCAAGGCACACAGAGCTGCGCTCGGTAGTGAAGTGAAAGCACGTTAAAAAAATAAAACTACTGAACAATAATAATAATAATAATAATTATAATAATTGAACCAAGAAACGAAAAACGTCAATGAAATTCTGAAATACATCAGAACAAACACCATCACAGTAACAAATAATTTGATCAAGGCAGCAGGTATTGTTGTAGCAGAAAACGTGGGTGTTGCTGTCAAGAAAAATAAACATAATGGGAGTAACAAAAGAAAAGATCCATGGTGGAAAAGAAGAATCCAGGCAGGGTTAGACATGCTCTCGAAGGGAATCTTTGTGCTAGACCGAAAAGAGAAAGGGGAGATGTGCAAAAGCTACCTTTATCAAAGAACAAAATGACAGAAATAGCCAATGTTAATCTCGACCAGCAGAATGTCATAAAGGAATTAGAACCAGCGGAGAGCTACAAATACCTAGGGGTATTTGAATAGGAACGAATCTATCATGCAAGGGTGAGAGAGAGAGGATCAGAAAAGAATGTTATCGCAGAGTAAGAGCTATACTCAAGACAGAGCGACGTGTAAGAAACAGGAACGAAGCAATCAGTACTTTAGCCATACGAGTCATGATTTACAGGTTCAACAGCATTAACTGGTTAATTACTGAAATATGTAATCGTGACAAAAAAATACGAAAATTGTTGACAATGCATAGAATGCCCCAGCCTAAAGCAAATATAGAACGACTTATCTACCAGGAAAAGAGAGAGGCTGTGGAATTTTCCAACCGGAATTAACAATGAAGATTTTCAGAATTGGCCTAAACATCTATGTGAAAAACTCTGATGATTGGATGTAAAAACTTGTCTCAAAGCATGAAAACAAGAAAGCATCATACTGAGTAACAAGACAGGCAAAGGAATAGCTAAGTGAATTCCAAATACAACAAATTCCGGAATTAGACGTATTGGAAACATGCCCAGAAAAGCTAATCGTGTGAAAACACGTGCTAGAACTGCTGCCTTAGATATTCTTACTGATAAATGGCAAGAAAAACCTCTCAATAGCAAATATACAAATAGAGCTAATAGCACCGATGTCGACAAAGCCATTACCCATCAATTGTTAGTGGTTTCTGGCTTAAAATGAGAAACAGAAGGATTTATCATATCAAAGGTCTATGATTTTCAAGCTGCCCTCCAACTGTTTTTCTTAACATTTCTGAAATGGATATGCATAATAGTAAAACTTAGATCACATTCTAGACTTTCAAATAGTAAAATTTCATTTATGCTATGGTTTAGAACAATCCAGTTGCAAATCAACCAATCTATTCTTATGCCGTATTCACACACTTGCACTCATCAAGGATTCAGACATTGCCATTGATTTATAAATTAGAGCATATGTTCTCAGCTAAGACAACTAAATTTGTATTGCATACCTTTAATCTAAGAAAATCAGTAACCTGCTGAAAGTAAAAATGGATATTCACTCAATTACAACAGTCTAAGTGGAATTCTATCAACAGTATTGCTGATCTTTCTTTCAAGAAATTGCTTAGATAATGTATTAGTTGATTGTACAGTAGTGATTAGTAACTCTACGTACATTTTCTGAATTGGTTTAAAGTCCCAGTGAGTTTTTAAAATATTATCAGCAACTGTACACTTTTATAAACTAGAACATAATACTTTCTTCTCCATTAATCTGCCATATTTGGGATTTGATGATTGATAATGCATCTTTTAATACTATGAAGAAATTCTGTTTTACGGATAAAATTAAACTCACAATAAAATGACTTTAAAATCGTAACTATTGAATTGAGACTCCACAACGTATCTTAAATAGTAAATATACGGTTTTCTGTCTTCTTTCTTTAGAGAAGTAAAGAATCTCAAACATTTTGTGTTTCCAGATATTTTGCATTACAACATTTCTAACACATTTCATCTATCATTTTCATTTTGGTTCAAAGTCGTTAGAAAACACATTCATCATAAAGTTGATTGTCACCCGCAACAACATTATATTTCCATCAACAGCAATTCTTTTCGTCATCATTTCATCAATTCTACATCAGAGTAGCTACGCAATAGTGACTTGTAAATTTAAAATATAGCTTACAGTATGTCTGAACATTAATACATTTATTCAATTGTTTAAATTTAGACTTAATTATTTCAGGCCAATATATTATATTTAATCCATCCTATTGAGCCATCACTTTATGAAGCTTAATTAAGTATAGCTTGCTATAGTCAGCTTTACTACATGTTATTAATAACCTCTAATCGACCTGATTACATGCTCATATAACCAATAACGTGTCTTTGGTGTACTCTCATTTAAGATTTCAACCATGTTCTTTCTTTATTGTTTTGAATTCGATGGTTAACAGTAGATGTCGGCTTCAATGTTAATGGACTCAAAATAATATAATTCTCTTCCTGTCACCCAAAGCATTCTGCAATCAACATGCCTTTTAACTTGCCAAGAAAACTTTGCCCGATTGTATCAAATCCGGAAACCCAGGATAAACTATTTCAGGAACTGAAAAATTGTATTACCAGAAAGAAAATACCCGGTTAGGTTAATCAAAAGCGAAAAGGAATGTGCAAATTTGAGAGACATCCAAGAATTACGAAAAACAAAAAAAATCTCCTGATATACTTAAACTTTGTCTTACACATCAACATAAAATCCAAGGAACATGGAAGCATACAACATCATCCATCAGAATATACCCCTTCTACTCAACGACCTGCAAAGGAAAGTATCACTCGAAGCATATAAAATTATTAAAAGTAAAAGACAACCCAAATCCCTAAAAAGGTTACAAAATTAACTGCCAAACATACAACCCCACTAGTCACAAAATGCAACCGCCCTAACTCCGGGACCTGCACCAACCTTATGGAAGGTTCAACATATAAATTCAAGCCAGGTCAAATATTCACCATGAAAGATCACTTCACCCGTGCACGTGCACAGAAGAACTTAAGTTATGTTCTCAATTGTGGAGGCTGTGGTGGGTACTACATAGGTCAAACGAGTTTGACCTTGAGATACAGACTGACGGTATACAGGCAACAAATCCGGGACCCCCCGACCAGGAAAATTCCCGTAAGCAGACACTAAGGTCAATGTCTCGCGAGCAGAAATCCGAAATACCAGATTTCCCTTATCTATCAATGAACCGGAAAAAGTTCAACCCAATTTCGATGGAATAAGGAATGCATGTTTATTAAAATATACAAACCACAACAGAATATCATAGAAAGAGAAAACAAAATTTGCTCGCGAAAAACGACCAGAGACGAGATATAATTCAAAAGTTTAACGAACAGAGTTCCTGAGGTATTCAAAACCCAGCTCCAAATTAATATAGAATAATACCATACACCTCAAACACTAATTACTGACGTCACCTTAGATAAAACTAATAAAAGCTTTCTCTGATCAGAACCGGACTTTCAGAAAAGATCAAATAGTGACTTCTTAAGGGAACCAACCACTCGGAACCCTAGATGCCCATCAGGCGAAAACAAATTACCAAGTCCCTACTAGAGAGTCAACCAAGCGGAACACTGAACTTTGGCAAAAAAAAAAAATGTCCAAAACGGAAAATATTTTTGATCAGATTAAAGTTACCTCATGAAACCTTCAACTAATCAGAAGTTGTTCCTTGAACATGATCAACAAAGAATGGAAGCCGATCAACCAAAACGCTAAACTTTGCCAAACCAAAAATATTTTGACCAAAACATCCACGAGAAAAGCAAAAACACGTCGTCAAAATTATAACCAATTAAAAATTGGATAATGTTTTGTGAAAACATATAAACTAAAGATTTGGACTTACAGCTCTTCGAACCCCGACAAGCTGAGAAGGTAAAGAGGCCAGAGATCAGTGCACTTGGAGAAATATTCATCTTTTTATGTCAATAATATTATTCTTACCATAAACTGTTAAAACTTTTGGAGTATTATTGAATGACCATCAGAAAATATTTCAAACATTACACCTATTTTATATCTTGTACCAACCTCCTGATATTCATATTGAATAGAGCCTCATATTGCTTGAAGACTATTCACCTGCCCAAACACGCGTCTCCAAAGCTAGAAACTAATAATAACTCATTTCTTTATATTGAGTACATTAAATGATATTTATATCTCAATGGATGGAGTACTTATTTTGTTGATCTCATCTTAACGGAACTTTAAATTAAATGTATATGAAAATGAAAAAGCTCCACCAGTTATCACCACTCAAAAATTGTATGTTAATAAATGTTTTGTAGCCAATATGTATGTAATTATATATATATATATATATATATATATATATATATATATATATATATGTTGGCTCCAAAACATTTAACATACATTTTTTAAGGAGTGGTAACTAGTGGAGCTTGTTTGTTCAAAGTTAATTACAAGAAAAACGAAGAGTAATTCAGCATTCCTACCATTCATATTTTCGTTCAAATGATCCAAACAAAATAAACTCGCAACAACTATGAATAAAATTACGACTGAGTGCTTCATATACGTTTTGCAAAAAGAATACCAACGAATTTTCCAGCAAATGTCAGATTATATTTTTTTGAATGTGTATATGTAGAGCTAAATACGTGTGATTCTGTGAATGTATACAAGCATTAAAAAAATGTATACAAGTTGATTGAAATTCATGTACAGAGAAAGCCATATATATGCCTGAGTGTGTGTGTTTGTGTGTGAGTGTGTGTGCGTGCGTTTTTATATAATATATATATAATTTATATATATATATATATATATATATATATATATATATATATATATATATATATATATGTATATACTCACACATACATCCATATTCACATATGCATATTGAATATATGTAGATACACACACACACACACATACACACACACACACGCACACACACACACACACATATATATATATATACATGCATATAAATTCTCACATATTCGTATATACATTTTTACATATAAATATATTTTAGTGCCTGTATGTACTTATGTATAAACACATCCAGAAATGTATGAGTGTGAGAGTCGGTGAGAATCTGTGCGTACGCCTAAGTGTTGTTTACATAACTATGCTAAAAAATAGGGAGAGAGATTCATGTTTAAAATTACTGGGAAAGTGTTGGATAGATAGGGAAAAAAACATTCGTGTATTAGCAAAGCTAATTCAGATGAATAATTTAAGCATAGAGGAGAACATGTATGATGTTATGTACATTTTCGCGTGTGCATTTATATCATATAGACATTGGGCTTAGCGAAGGTATTCGCTTCTCTCTACTTTTACTTCTCCACTCTTATATACATATACATGCATAAGTACACACATAAGTACATTCATAGATACATATATGTCATGCTTGTATATAATTATATATATCGAGATGTCTATATATAACTGTGCGTATATATATATATATATATATATATATATATATATATATATATATATATATATATATATACTCACACATACATCCATATTCACATATACATATTGAATATATGTAGATATACATACACACACACACACACACACACACACACACACACACACACACACACACACACACATATATATATATATATATATATATATATATATATATATATATATATATATATATATACATGCATATACATTCTCACATATTCGTATATACATTTTTACATATAAATATATTTTAGTGCCTGTATGTATTTATGTATAAACACATCCAGAAATGTATATATATAAAAATAATGGTGTATATGGATATATATGGATATATATATATATATATATATATAGATATATATAGATATACAAATGTATGTATATGTTTGTATATGTATGTATGTATTTTTGTAAATAATTCCCCAATGACTGATAAATATGATCTGTACGTTATTACCTTCTCAGTACAGATAGACACATATAGTTGTGAAAAACAAGTCTGCATCATTATATATTCAGAGATACAGTAATTCATATACATACCTACATACATACTTATATACATGCATACCTACACACACAATCAAAAACACGCCTATAAATACATATAGATAGTATATGTGCATGCCAATTTGATTTTGTGTGATCATAGTGTATATACATGTGCGGGTATATATGTGTATATATATGTCTGCACTACAGAAACCCTCAAATATATTTGGTATCAGATTCATAAATATGTCTTTATTAAGACAAATATATATTAACTCTATTTTGGTCAATTCGGTTCCATTTATTCTTTGTTGATTTTATTCATACAGTGTTTTATTTTTATATTTCTGAAACGTTTCTTGCAATTATCTTCCTTTCACATACGGATGCTTAGAGCCTGTTTATTTCAACACAAACATTAAAGTTGTCTGGGCAAAATTTCAATAGTACATTCTTCGCTTGAATATGATATCTATTTTAAGATGAAAATATAATTCTAAGTTACCTACTTAAAAGACTAGAAATACTTTTATTATAGTAAGCTTCTTTAAAAAACATATATATATATTTAAAAAATACCATATTTCACAACCTTAAACTATATACAGTGTTTTTATGAGAACACACCCACATACAAATAGTCTAACACAAAATCGCATACGCGAATGTATATCGACTTTCACTAAACACTTGTTTTCATAAAATGTATATACACAATATTGGGAAATATTATGGTTCGGCTGTTTGTGTGAGTATCCACCTTGATGACTTAAATTGCCTAGCAACCTGCTCTAATATTTCTCATGTTTTCTATAGAATGTTTCTTATTTGCGTGCTCCTGTATTAATCTCGTATAATTCAGAGTTTTCTGTAGACCGCCTACACATTTATATTCAATCATAAAACAATTCCTTATTATATCTAACCATAATGCAAATCATATGATACTATTTATTATTGTCTCTTAAGCTTCCACACACACAGCCGCAAGCAAGCGTACGTACAGTATAGATGTACAGTATAACATGTACAGTATAACATGTACAGTATAACATGTACCGTTACTCAGTGCAAGAAACAGATTTCTCATAATACAAACGGAATACATCAATATAAATACAGATATAGGGCAGGGAATTGCCAATTAGTTAATAAAATTAATAATTAACAATTTGCCAAGTAGTTCAGTATGCCAAAAAACCTTTATCGGTAAAAACATTTATAATTATAAATATACATGATGTACAAATTATTAATTTTATTAACTAATTGGCAATTCCCTGCCCTATATCTGTATTTATATAAGAGCCATACAGCTATTTCTAACAAACCGTAGTAAATCGTATGAGTTGCAGTGTCGTGATGTAATTTTCCCATTATCTATCGTTTCATATAGAACTGTAGATTTTGGCGGAGATCAGAACAACCGATCAGAGTGTGATCGTTACCTTTCCTCTACATTCATTATTACTGCTCTTCATCTTAGTTTTGTATTTGACGTTAATGAGGCTCTTACTGTTGCAGAATAATTGCTGGTTTATGTAATAGTTTATTACTATCTATATACTTAAAGTTTCACATACGCAAACGTAAACGTGCATATGTGACTGTATGTGTGCGCCAAGGAGTGTGTGTGTGTTTGTGCATGCGTGTGTATTTCTGGTTCTGTAATATGCATACTGTATCAGTAAAAGGGTAGTTACGATGATATGTATCTAGTTTTAAAACGCTTCCGAATGAAATAACTGCCAAACTGTGATAACGACAGTTTATACACCGCACTCTGCATTTAGTGTGCGGAGAATATATTGTCGTCTAAGTTACGTAAAATGAAAATAACACCGACATCTTATTTTTACAGATATATTTACCAGAACTACATAAAAACATCTTGAAATATTAATGAGTAAATTTATTCAATGAAATCTTCATTGGCTTCAGCCAGGACCTCCAGACGACTTTGGGATCTCCTGCAACTCTTCTGGATGGACTTCCTGTGTAAGTTGGTGAATGCTGCCATAATCCGTCCCTTCAGTTCATCTTTGGTATTACAAGACGTTTTGTTATTCTCTCGCTCAACTGCACCCCACTCGTAATAATCAAGGGTGTTGCAGTCTGGAGAGTTAGGTGGTTATATGTTAGGGGTGATGTGGTCGCAGAAATTGTCTAATAGCCATGACTGGGGTCTCCTGCTTGTGTGGAATGGTGCAGAGTCATGTTGTCAGACGTAGGGTCTTCCAGCAGCCATGATCTTGATCCAGGGCAGCACTACCTCCTCCAGGCACTTGATGCAAGCCACCGCGTTGAGTATAAGGCCGTGTGGGAAGATGAGTGGATGGTTGATTTTATCATTCTCGGTTCATGTCCTCAGATTGCACTGTCCTCAGATAGTCACCCAAACACTCTGAAATGTTCGTATTGGAGCTTTCGGTGCGAATGCCAAGCAGTACAGGATGTTGTTTCCAAATCTCAGGCAGAAAGAATTGCGTCATGATACAGTTTTTCTCACAGACGGCGCCCAACCTACTCTGCTATACTGTGTAGTCAACAGAAACAAAAGCAAACAATGCGCATGCGGTAAATTAAAAAAAAATAAAATGGCGATAATTTACCCATTGCATCCTGTATATACTTACATACATTTATTCAGACATACATATACACATATATACATACTTACATACATAGATATTTGTAAGACATTTCAAGATTTTTCCACCTGAAATTCTTATGCGAATCGACGCAGACATTCTTAAGAATATACATCGGCAATTCAACCAATATACCAACACAAACACATCTTTACAAACACCGGGAACTCTCTTAACTCACTAAGTGTTGCTGCTTTCTTAGCGACTGACTTGAACTCTGTCAAGAAGAACTTAAAAAAAAAGAACTCAAAGTAAAATATACATTCACACCTGCATGTATGCATATATGTATATATGTATATTTGTATGTATACATGCATGTATGTATGTATGCGTGTAAGTATTTATGTATGCGTGTCTATATTTATATATGTATCATTTGATACGCTGGCATTTTCTGAATCAAAATCGCCTACGTTTCAGCATGCCAGAAACGTTTTAAATATTCTAGCTTCAAATGTCACGAGATCGATGGCTTTGATTCTGTGCATCTTATCACCATTTTAATATTGCGTAAATAGATATAATGCGTTTCTAATATATACTTCAATGTTAGAAAGCATTATACTTAAAACTGTGAAACTAATCAGAAATGTTTCGGCCTTTCGGCTATTAACTGTAATGTCCAGTGAACTTAAGTTATGCATCTAGAGATCAGTACTACATTACTATGACTACGGTTGTCGTAGGTACAAAAGAATCTAATCCGTTTCTTACTAAATTTTCCAGAGAAAAGTATTCATAATTTCTTCTGCATCACGTTTGCGTGAATGACTTAAGATTATGATGTATTGTTTCATAGGTTCCGTTTTAATTATAGGATTAAACGCCATGTTTCTTTTTGTTTCTGTACGTAACTGCAGGATGAATTCCTCAAACATCTACAGAATATCTATATGCAAGTATCTATCTATCTATCTATCTATCTATCTATCTATCTATCTATCTATCTATCTATCTATCTATCTATCTATATACTTACGCATATATATATGTAAATATGTATATATACATGCATATGTGTATATATATATATATATATATATATATATATATATATATATATATATATATATATATATATATATATATATATATATATATATGCATATATGTGTGTGTATATATAAATATACACGAAGGACTATGCCGTCGTTAGACGACTTATGAGGTCTCAGCAATCTCTTGCCGAACAAACACATAGTTGATCTGTGTATAGTAAGCGAATGCTTGTGTACACATAAGGTCACTTCATCCATGAAATCGACATTATCTGTATTGCTGCAGAGTGTGCTTCACGCCAGATGACGAAATGATCGCAGAGCCATGTCAAATGAAGTGTTTTGCTGAAGAACACAACGCAACGCCGGAGTCTGTGAAGCTCATATGTATGCACACACACACACACACACACACACACACACACACACACACGCAGACTCACATCCGCACGCACATTTAAGTATCTTTATATGCGTGTATGTAGTTAAATATTGGTAAACCGTTACAGAGAAATGTAGCCTGTATATTTTCAAACTGTTATTATTCCAGACACACATACTAAGAAAAAAAAAAACTGAATTAACTACTTCATTATGTATAATAAAATAAATATTGTAATTCCTGCTGTCAAACTTCGAATATTGAACTTAATATTGATGTGAACCCGCTGTTGCAATTCGTTATGGCGTCCTAAGCTCCTATACCGCTATCACCTTTAACAAATGTTCATCATTCTTAACCAAATGCAATATAGAGCCGTAGCATGTAACTGAATTTTGTTCCTGAGTCTGTCTAAAGTGCAATCCTAACTGGGATTTAAGTAGTTTGTCTTGTATTAACGGTTTTTGGATTGAGTGTCTCTTATACAACTTCTTGGACAAATACCTTCAATATTGGCTTCAGGTAAAATGCTGAGAGCAATTTTTTGTAGATATTATTTACGTATGTGGAAGCACATCCAAGGAACCGTTCCTATTTTCAGTTGATAAAATGAGCCCGTCTGTCAATCTAATATCACCACCTGGCTTATGGCTCATGGATATGTTTATCTGTGTCCAGTCAATAAACAGGTAATTATTCAGAGGATTATTCCTTCCCTTGCTCTGACCATCGTTAGAGTTCTTGTTTAAATCTACTACGTTTGTGCTTAAACAATAAGATAAAACATAAAAACATTAGCACTTAGACCAAGAACACAGAACATCGATTATTTACGTAGTTAGAAGAAAAAAACAATGTTGGATTCATTAAATCTACCAGAGTAGCTTTTATTGTTGAGTCCAGGTGTATTCAATGGAAATTTGTCGATTGTAGTATTTGAGGCAGAACACAGATAGCCATAAGGAACATTCCAAAGTAATTTATCCGAATTTCCAGCAGTTCTACCAATCCATGGTCTCTAGAAGATTAAAACGAATTTTTATGGAGTCAACCTTAACTTTTATTATTATTCATTAGGTATACTGTACGTAGAGCTATATTATCTAATTTTAAGATTTAATATGAGGTGGGTTTCTTTGCTTTATCAAGCAAATTGCACAGCTGTGTATAAGATTTCTCGTTGCTTGTGTGAAAGATTTGTCTTCGTTGAAGATATTACCAACCCACTAGGTTTATTAACCTTTGATAAGAATAAATCCATCATACAAGAAAGCGACCTCATTGATATTCAAATTCCTAGCGTCCATTTAATGCTGTTCAATCCTGCTGATACAGATAATTAACAACATGCAGATATTAAAACAAAGGAATTTTTAAAACGGAACCCATTTCATGACGAAAAATTTGCATTATATAAATTTTTCACCAAAAATTTGAACAGCGCTATTTTAAAATATTACGTAAAATTTCCAATAATTTCTTGCTAATATCACAGTCAATTATTAGAGCAGAGTTAATGCCAGCAAGATTGCCGTATCGGTAGAACGCCGGACAAAATGCTGATTGGCCTTTCATCCGTCTTTACGCTCTAAGTTCAAGTTCCACCGCGAACAACCTTGCCTTTCATATTTTCGGTGTAGCTGGGTATGTTATTGAATTCATCCCCCACCAACAAAATTTTGGTTCTTGTGCCTATAGTAGAAAGGAATATTAAACCCAAGTCGTCTCAGAATGCGCAAAAATTGTACAGTGCATTCCTCTCGTTTGCTTTCTCAGGTTGTGTCTTTCTACGGCTATATTATCTAATATACTCTTCATTTCTTTTTGAAAAGTGATGTGTGTGAAATTGGCTTATATTTGACTGATCCAGCAGATACAGGCTCCTAAATTGACTTGGACTCACTTTATGGAACACACATTTTGCCATGTCATCTTGTGCTATTTTTTTTTTTTTTGCTCAAGATCGACCTAGGTTTAATTAGGTTGAATTGTTTCTAAGCGTGGCAACCCCGAGCCTACATTTCTTCACAAAATGCGGTAGAGTGTGATATAAGGACGACTGATTACTCCTTCTAAGACGGTTAAGTACCGAGTAAAATCCAAGTATTAAACATTAACTGAAAATTTGTTGTCACATTGCACGATAGTAACAATAGAAAACCTGTAATCTCCCTTCTGCCAGGCAAATTTATCGAAACTTTAGTAGGGGCCAATATGGGCTAAACATGAATTCGCGTGACTAATGTAAAAGTGAATATATATTAATTTCAGATATATAGCAATGTTGTTCAATAAAACATCTGACATTCTGCATGCATTATTCCCAATAGGAAATTGAAAGAAAAAAAAATTATAATTTGATTGTATATCTGAGAATATGCCCATATATAATTCTCTCTTAATCATACGTGTTTCTCTCTCTCTCGCTCTCACTTTATCTCTTTCCCTCCCAATTGTATATTTTCATCTGTTACTTCTTTCACTATATATATATATAAACCCAAGATATAAGGTGTATAGCATTGCATACATACAAACATATATACATACATAAATACATACATATTTGAAAACATCATCAGTTAAGCAGTTAAGTGAATCATACCACCATTTAAATGCAGATATATCGTAAAAGAAATCACACACAACACACACACACACACACACACACACACACACACACACACACACACACACACACACACACACACACACTCACACATCATCTGAAAGTTTCCACCTTTTGCTTTCTCTCGTTTTACATGTATACTTATATACATCTTTTGTATTTCATGTATTTAATATATTTTATGTATTTGATGTTTCTAACTTGCTTCTTCCCAACAACACAACTATATGTATTCATGTTTATAAATATCTGTGCATATATATGTGCGTGCGTGTATATATATATATACATATATATATATATATATATATATATATATATATATATATATATATATATATATATATACATATATATATATATATATATATATATATATATATATATATATATATATATATATATATATATATATATAAATATCTGTATTTATACATGTTCGTGTGTGTACATAGACATATATGTATATGTTTGGATATATATATATATATATATATATATATATATATATATATATATATATATATATATATATATATATATATATATATATATATATACATATACATATATATATATATATATATATATATATATATATATATATATATGTATGTATATATATATACATATATGTGTGTGTGTGTGTTTGTGTGCGTGTGTGTTTGTGTGTGTGTTTGTGTGTGTGTGTGTGTGTGTGTAAGAAGACTAATAATAAATTTAACTCATATTTGTTACTAGTTACCATTCTTGCAGTACTAGTGAGACTTTTCACATGGAATAATTTAAGTGTAATGGTGTTAGAAACTGTGTGGTGCCGAAGTAATTATAATTTATTAATTCGTACGAAATTTCTTCTTGTTTTTTTTATTTTATCATCAGTTACCAGTGATGCACATGCAGACTCTGCTCTGGACTTTCTAATTTTCTTTTCTTCCAGCTTCCAATTCTCAGCTAGGTGTTAGGGTTGAGCGCTGCATTAGAAACACACAGATTTTCCTAACTATCAGAATTTACACTACACTACACACACGCGTAGGCTCACACATACACACATACACACATACACACAATTACATGCTTGCACGCAAATACACACACACACACCACACACGCTTTCCTTGTCTCTCTCTCTCATGGATTTTTATGGTATGACGAATACGAGCCTGCTTGAATAAAAATATGGACTTACCGCTTCTTGGCCTTCAGGCGTCCGACGATAAGGGAACAGAAACAGCAAGGTAGACTTGAACTTGGTGACATTATATTTACCTTACCTATCTAACAGCAGTAAATACTCTTTCACTTAAACGCAATTCACATCATTGTATCTATTTTACACCCTTTCTCTATCTCTCCCATCCTGTTTCTCGTGCTCCTTCTTCCATTCTCTATTTCTTGCTCTCTATCTCCCTCTCTCTCTCTCTCTCTCTCTCTCTCTCTCTCTCTCTCTCCCTATACTTATATTTATATTCTATACGTACATATATGCAAACATGCATATTTACATCTATCTATCTATCTATCTATCTATCTATCTATCTATCTATGTATCTATCTATCTATCTATCTATCTATCTATCTATCTATCTATCTATCTATCTATCTATCTATCTATCATCATAAATATACAGGGATTAGCAATTGAGTTGCTTCTCCAACATACTGAAAATTTAGAAATAGCAGTCAAAGAACTACTGATTCCAAACTACAAATTTTTGTTTGGAATCAGTAGTTCTTTGACTGCTATTTCTAAATTTTCAGTATGTTGGAGAAGCAACTCAATTGCTAATCCCTGTATATTTATGATGATAAATAGTTTTACCGATTAAGGTTTTTTTCATACTGAACTACTTGGCAAAATTGTTAATTATTAATTCTATTATTAATTGACGATTCTCTGCCCTTATTCTTGTATCTATCTATCTATTTAGTTCAAAGCGACAGACGCCGTATAACTACCAAGGTGACCATCTTTATGTCCATCTTAACGTTGATGCTTGTTAGGACAATGAATATTGCATGAAAGGCCCTGAGAGACACTCTCTTGTAGGTGCTTGGTGTATGAAAGCAAACGCAAGAATTGTAGCCATAGTTAATCGTCTGTTATGGACACCGGAACACCTATATCACGTGATTTTTGTCTACTGGACCACATGTAACTCAATATTTTTTATTCTAAAAGCCATCAACATTAAGTTAGATATAGAAGTCGCTTCATAGAGTTGATTTTATCTAATATTTGAATTATATATGGGTTAAAGTCATGGACTGGCGAAGTGATAATCTCCGATCCTTTTCGGGTACGTGATATTGATAAGCCACAGAAATGTCGAGGGATCGTTGTCCATCACTCCTGGATGGGAATAGAAGTGAGTTATGTCCCCTGACCATGACTTTCAGGTGTTTTAACACCCGGTACTTTGAGTGTGTATTTTCCACCACGCTAAGTACATATGGTTGATAAGGTTTATATACATTCATATATATATATATATATATATATATATATATATATATATATATATATATATAAATATATATATATAAATATATATATATGTGGGTGTGTGTGTGTAGAGAGAGAGAGAGAGACAGTGGAGAAAGAGACAGAGAGACAAAGATAAGCACATTAATGTATATTAGCATTTATATATTATAACTGGAAGTATTAATATATGAACGTCATGTACGATGACAAAAAAGTTGTCTTGCAAGCAGCGAAAGAGAGTTGTGAAAAAAGTATATACATTTACAAACCATACATTTTGACAACATTTCATATATATGCATACGTAATATTACATTTTGCCGTCCATCCACTGTGTTCATGTAGTTACATCGTCAGTAGCACTGTCAACAGATCCAACACCACCACTTCTATCGTTAATACTAGTTCTGAAACTTCTACAGACCTGCAATGAAGTAAAGAAATAATATATTCTAAGTAGAAAACGACAAAAAGAAAAACAAAATTTAAGAGAAAGTTTTGAGTTTGTGCTGACACTCAACAGACATATCAATTTTTTCCTCTCTTTAATATTCTGACATATAAGATGGAATAATATATCACCATTAAAGAAATAGACTCACACACACTCAGACACATATTCTCAAACACATACATATATATTCTTTCAAGAGTGATATCTTATTAGTTATATAAGAGATATCCTGTCTGTCCTTCTTGTCTATCATTCTATCTATATCACTATATATGTATATGTTGTATATATATATATATATATATATATATATACTCACACATACGTATATATATACATATATACGTACATATTTATATATATGTGTGTGTACATACTTTTGTAGGTATATGTATGCATGTATGCATGTATATATATATATATATATATATATATATATATATATATATATATATATATATATATATATATATATATATATATATATATATATATATATATATAAAATTTTCGTGTAATTCTCATTCTAACACCGTCTTTCCATTTCTCTCACTGCAGGCTCACACCATTCCACACTCATGAATGCACACACAAACACAGATTTATACAAAACTAATATTGAGGTGGAAAAAAAAACCTGAGCTAGTAACAATCTCAAAAAAATATTCGGGTGTGCTTAACGATACAAATGTATTGGTTTATCAGTTATTATAGGTAAAACCTACCACATCATACTGCTTTCAGGAAAATGTCACCCATAAAGAATCTTCACTGAGAATATACCGAAATGTTTTTCGTGCAGGAAGATCAAGATAACCGCAAAATTAGTCCTCCGACGGCTCATTGTGTATACTAAATATCACATATTTCAAAGTTTGGAACATGACCAGCAATGTTGGGGAAGGGGACTAGTCAATTGCATCGACCACATCGTTCACTGATACTTATTTTATCGACCACAAAAGGATGAGATTTACAGCCAAAAATTAAACATCTGAAAGCTACCATCAAGCGGCAAGATCCCAAATAATAAGACAATGACGGTGCCACAGATGAAACCTAAATGGTTGACGGGAGGGAAATCGTCTTAATGCTTTCTTATAACAGGAATTACAAACTTTCAAAGCATCCACGTTTCCCTGAAACTTATAAACTGCAACAATTTCGAAGAGAGTGATGTCTCCCTACAAATTATTATGTTTTAACTGACACAGTATCGCAGAATGAGAAGGAATCTGGATGACATATTTGCATCAGAACAAAAGGGATGCTGCACGGCTCGTGAATAAATGATGATCAGTTATTGATCATCACAGCCGTAACCGAAGACTGCCGAAGGAACGAGAAGAGACTGAGAGCGGTATGAACTTACAACTACAATGCTTTGACAGCATTCCCTACACGTGGATCCTGGAAACACTAGCCAAGAGTTTGGAAGCACCAGGAATAAAAGAATACATAACATTAATCAAAAGGGAAACAGTTTTTCAGTTTCAGATAAGAATGGAAAATTATAGAAAACTAAACCGATCTCCATTAGTAGAAAAAATTTTGAAGAAAACTTTTCACTTCTTTTCTGCTTTTCACTGACCTTCTAATTGAAACTGAATGTGTATACAACTGCTATAATAAAGCAATCAACCATCTCTTGTATGTAGATGATCATACCTGGCATGCTGCAAATGATAAACCACTGGAAATACTACTACAGATAGTACACTGATTTGCCAAAGAAATCAATATCATATTCATGTTAGAAAATCGCGTCGGAGCAACCTTGAAGAGTGGAAAAGTAATTAAGAGCAATATTATAATACCAGATAACGAAACTGAAATACATGAGTCGATAAAACGCAGACATACAAATACTAAAAAGCCAATTAAGTAGATAGGGTGTGACATACACGAACGATAGAAAAGATAAGGAAGCAATACTGTTTTTAAATATTGGTACAAGGCTATTAATTTCGGTGGAGGAGATAAGTCAATTACATCGAGCCTAATGTGCAACTTATACCTATTTTATCAATGTCGAAACGAATGAAAGGCAAAATCAACCTCGGTGGAATTTGAACTCAAAATGTAAGACGAAATGCCGCCAAGAATTTTGCTCGGTGCGGTAACGATTCTGCTAGCTCACCGCCTTCTAAGGAAGTAATATTAGAGACGAGTTCAATTAATGCTTAAAACGGAGCTAAATGCAAAAATGAATGCAATAGGCAACTGTACTGTAGCTGCTCCAAGTATAATTTGGAGTTACAAGATTCTTAGCTGGATAATAAATGAACTAGCAAGGAAAACAATGACTGCATTTAGAGTACACGGCAAAATATAAGACATTAAAAGATTATATATACAGTGAATGGAAGGCTGTACTAAATAACTAGAAAACTACTAAAAAAATTATCGTAGATAAAACAAGAAAAATATCTCTAAATCTTAATCAATGAATACTAATGAAAATAGCTACAAGGCAAGAAAAAGCAGACCGCTTTCTGTCCCAAAGGAACACGAAAAATATAAAGATGTAGCCAGTATAACTGATAGCTATGAAGAAATTGCAGGACAAAGACTGCAAAGAAGCTAAAATCTAAGCTGAAATAGAGACTACAAAATGCCGTGAGAAGGCAATAGCAAGAACTGCCCTCATATGATAGGGATAAACTAAACAGAAAACAAATAACCAAAGTGAATATTAAAACTGGCTCAGAAGTGCGAGAGTCAGAGCAGAGAGTGGCAAAAGATCAAAACCTCTCAACCATAAACCATCAAAGGCTATTAATGAACAAAAACGCAGTAAGTAACCGCTGAATATGTGGTGATGGGAAAGAAACAATACATCATATTACTCCTGGCTACCAAAGCTTCACCAAGAAAGCATATATTCACAGGAACATCTGAGTCGGAACTTACATGAAAAAGGTATAGTAAAGGCATACACAAAGCAACCATGCTCTGGTGTATATTCCATTATACAAAAATTGGGAGATCAAAGGTCATTGAGAAAGAAAGAAAATGGCTCCTAATTGACGCGCAGGAGTGGCTGCGTGGCAAGAAGCTTGCTTACTAACCACATGATTCCGGGATCTGTCCCACTGCGTGGTAGTTTGGGCAAGTGCCTTCTACTATAGACTCGAGCCGACCAAAGCCTTCTGAGTGGATTTGGATGACAGAAGCTGAAAGAAGCCCGTCGTAGAGATATATATATGTATATCTATATATGTTTCTGTGTCTGTGTTCGTCCCCCACCATCGCTTGAAATCCGATGTTGGTGTGTTTACGTCCTTGTAACTTAGCGGTTCGGTCTGAGAGAATGATAGAATAAGTGCTAGGCTTACAAAGATTAAGCCCTGGGGTCGATTTGTTCGACATAAGGCGGTGCTCCAACATGGCAGTAGTCAAAATAACTGAAACAAATAAAAGATAAAAGGATGCCCGTTCGAATAGAAGATAAAGTATTTCTAAAAGAAATAAAGAAACAAAAAAAAAATATCGAAATACAAAGGCGCCTAGAAAAGTAAATGACTGGAATCAGGCAGGTGAAAATGGAAACGATTACTATAATAAGAATTGTTGCTTTGGGAATGATCGAAAACCATGCAGAGAAACACGTAACAAAAATCCCAAGAGATACAAATATATATATATATATATATATATATATATATATATATAATTTTAATATATTATAAATGAAAGGATATTGTGGTTGTCGACCGGTTTCGCTTTAGCTGATCATGACATTGAAATTATTGTAATTTCGTATTTTCTTAAGAAGATTTTAATCTATGTTCTTGTATGCTCATTCTCATGTCAGTGTTCTTGTACGTTCATTCACACGTTTTCATACAAGAACATGGACTAAAATCTTCTTAAGAAAATACGAAATTAAAATAATTTCAATATCATGATTAGCGAAGGCAAAACCGGTCAACAACCACGACACTCTTTTATTTAAAGTACATTGAAACCATGTAAACTGTGTGCATTTTCCGTCTTGTATCTATCTATATATATAAAAATGAGAATGTATGTCTGTGTGTGTCTGTGTGTATCTGTGTGAATCCCTAAAACTTCAGAACTACACAACCAATTTCATTCAAATTTTACTTAGGGTCCCGGTTGTGTTTTAATAAAAAAAAATTTTAACTTCTTGTATAGTTCGAGCCCACAGCAACATATCTCCTCTACTATTTAAGTATTACGTGTCAAAAATGAAACAAAAACACTCATGTCAAATTACTTTCACTTTAAAAATGAAACTTTTCCACTATTTCAGTATCAAAACTGAAACAATCACTTTTCGATACTGTAATTTTGGGGGGATTAATTTACACTGCATACGAAAATACAGAAATATTATCACGGTACGTTATTAAACACTCACAGATCTACGCATACATACCTGACGACTGACATGCGTGAAGTGTCAATACGAAATTTTATTTTTATTTCCTTTAAAATAATATACATTTACTGTTTCATTACCGGTTAATAATTATCGCAGCAGTTGGAAGGTTGGCAGGTAAAATGTAAAATTCTTTGTCTCTCTGTACAAGTGCTATTTCCTTAATTTATACTGCATACTAAAGTACAGACATACTAAATACGGTACGCTATTAAACACACACACACACACATACACATCTACACATACATAACTGAGGACTTAATTTTTTTATTAACCACACAGGGTCGAAACACAGAGGGAACAACACAAAGACAGAAAAAAACACAAAAGTGGAAAAAAAAAATCGAACGAAAAGAATGGTAATGATAAATCAAAAGGTGGAATGACGTCTACTCGAACTCCACACTCCAGTTAACGTCATTGAACGTTTTTAGAAAAAAAAAATTTTTTGAACGTGTTATTTTATTTTTGCCTCTTTTCCCTTGTGTGTTGCTTGTTTTATATACTTTGTGAACGACTGGCATGCGTGAAGTGTGAGTTGGCCAGTGTCAAAACAAAATTCCATTACCGGATGATGATTATGGCAGAAGTTGCAAGGTAAGACATAAAATTCTTTGTCTCTCTGTAATAATTATTGTGGCATTTACCGTTAAATTAGCAGTTTCATACATGTGCTATTTCGTTCAGTTGCTTATATTTCATTAATTTACACAGCATACAAAAATACGGACATAATATATATATACATAATTGCTTACAAAAAATAGAGATTAATGTATATTTTTTCTATGTTCATAATTTCTTGTTTACAATATTGAAAAAATATGCCACCAAAGAAAAGACGTAATCCCTCCAGAAACACGTTTAAAGCGAGGACGATTACAGAAAACAAAGGCGAGTGTCTCGACAGAGAAAAGAGACGAGACTTTCTCAACGTAAGCAGAAGCATGCCGCAGCATGTCAGTCTCAAGAGATAAGGGAGATGAGATTTTCCCAGTATCAGCTAAGGCATGCTGTAATACTTAATGCTGAATCATTAGAACGTTTAACACGCCAGATTAGACGGAGGTCCAATACAATAGCTCTCAGAAATAAATCATATGCAAATTCGCTCTTTGCAACTCCAGGAGCTGCTTTCAGAAATGATCCCTCCTATTCCTATAAAAATGATAATTCTGTACAATATGGTGTGCTACACTGAAATTGTCGTTTCTGCAAAGCTTTCAAATTTCCAAATGAAACAAATTGCATGTGCTGCTCGGGCGGTAATGTAAGATTTCAAGCACTACCAGCTCCTTGCCGTCTTCCGTTGCAACCCATTTCTAGAATGTACCCATTTACCTAGAATATCTCCATTACACCTCCATTCATTTGACTGTCAACCATACGACGGGTTGTGTTAGATGTGGCGCTAACCGCTTCAAAGGAGAGTATTCCACTGAGCTTTTCTGTGGGTTAGAAAATTACATACCTTCACCCCCAATTTTCCATGATAGGTTAGCACTTGGAATCCTCTAATCCTCCGATGTATTACATGTCGACTAATGGAATTAGACCATCATTTACTCCACAAATGTTTTGTCGTCAATGCTGCACTTTCCCGATTCACCTATTATAACATAACTCTAATATATATATATGTAAATAAACTATATGATTTTAATCCCGAGCGGCGCCGGGTGTCTCTGCTAGTTTTATATATTTCTTTGCATCGCAACTCACCACGTGTGGGATGATCAAAATTCGCTTCCTCCCTTTTCTTACTATATATATATATATATATATATATATATATATATATATATATATATACACACACACACACACACTTATATATATATATATATATATACATACATATACATATTCATATACATATATGCGTGTATATGTGTGTTTGTAACCAATAATCGCTTCAAAACCAGTGAGGTTATGTCCCCATAGTTTAGCGTTTTAACGAATGAGAAATCTGATAGAATTTGAACCCGGTTTTCAATAATGTAAACATTATATAATAAACATATTCCAAAGCTCCAAGACAACTGCTTTCAAATCCGACTGATATAGTATTCAGGCACAAAGCTCAACATTTCGGTGGCCTGCATATATATATATATATATATATATATATATATATATATATATATATATATATATATATATATATATATATATATATATATATATATATATATATATATATATGTATATATATATATATATATATCGTTCACCTCGACATGGTTGAAAGGCCACGACTGAGGATGATTTCAATACGGAACATGAAATCTAGCAGCATAATTCTACATTTAGCAATCTTTATAATGCTGATGATATCAATATTCTTTCTGACTTTTATTTTTTACATTTTTAGTAACATAAATCACATTTTTCCATATAGGATCAAGGCTTCAAATTGGAAAGGTGTAGAACAGTTAATTAGAATGAGTCAACTTCGCGAATGCTAATTATTTTATTGGTCTCCGGGCTATCAAAGGCGAATTCATTTCTAAGGTTTGGAATCAAGAAAATTTAGTGATAAAATGATAATTGTGAGGGAGGCCGTGTGAGGTGTTCCACCTTTTAAAACACTTTATTGGACTTAATATCGTTGTAGCTGTTTATGTATGTTCTTTTGCTGTTGGATTATGATTATTTTTATCATTATTTTTGTTGCTGTTGTTGTTTTAATTATTATTATTATTGTTGTTGTTGATGGTGTTGTTGCTATTATTGCTGTTTTTATTATTATTATTATTATTATTATTATTATTATTATTATTATTATTATTATTATTATTATCATTATTATTATTATTAATAATAATAATAATAATAATAATAATACTGTTTTGATTCTTATTTCAGAGGTCATAAAAATTCGGGGGAGGCAAAAATCGATTAAACTGATTAAACTTTGTGGGTCGGTATAACTAATTAAATGAAACCTAGTCCTTGACAAAATTGTATTTTATAGCCCTCGGAAAGATGAAAGACTGAATGTGACTCACGCGACATTGTTTCATGGAATGTAAAGGACCTCGACAAAAATACAGCTAGGCATTTGCCCTAAGCTCTATTAAACTTGTCATAATATTTCTGACATCAAATCACGGACATATGTTGATTAGAAAGTAGATTCTATTTAACAGTAGGAAATGACTGGTTGTTTATATATATTAATTGATATTAAGCGACATATGTATTCATATGTCGCTTAGGTATTACGATATGTATGGCCTGTTGTTAGAACGCAACATATATGAGCTTCATGTTTAAAGCTCCGATGAATCCATAGATTGATATTCAAGTACTCAATTATGAATGCAGTGATTTTTCATAGCAGAAACAGCTGTAAGCTTCAGAAGTTCATAACATAATTGTTTATTCTCTTGTCATCTTAATCTCTTACACACACACACACACACACACACACACACACACACACACACACACACACACACACACACACACATGAGATGACAAATTAAATGACAAAAGGAAAAAGATTATCTCATTACAGCTCTTTCTGCCATAGGGTGCAATGGACTCGTAGTTGAGTGCCTGTACATATAAGTGTATGTATATATGTCATTGTGCAGGTTTATTTCAAGATTTTTTGCCAATGGACAAACAGCTGGTTTCTAACTTAGATCCAAGGCTCCTTCATTGGAATTTCAACAGCAACAATGGTATTTTTGTTTGTGCATATGTATGTATACAGATTTATATGTTTTGCTATATGTGTCTATTTTCATGCATATAGTTGCACATCTAGACATGCTCATATATATCTAAATGGTAGACTTCTGCAAAGTTTTACAGATTTTACAGTTCCAGAGATGGATTGGATCTGTAGTCTTCGAATTAGTTTTCTCCTTTCAGGTGTTGAGAAGCCTAATTTTTCAAGATTAGTTTTTAGACAGTGTGTTACATATCCCAGCGCCCCAATAATTACAGGTATAGATCTGAACTTGTAATTTGGATTGAGTAACTGCAAGTTTCTCAATAGTTCAGCGTAGGTATTCTTTTTTCCACTGATCTTCAGCTTTATGTTAACATAAATTTCCAGTGAGCATAGTCGAAGCCATATGGTGGGCAGCTAATATCTACAATTGTACACAGTATCCCAAATCATTATATCAGATCTGTTGTGCTTTCATTTTATTGAGGTTTTCATTGAGACATTCCACCAGGGCTCTTTTTTATTATGAGTGGCAAAGGCTTCTACCATACTGTGGGTTCTTATTTCTTTGTCCTCGGGGTTATCCTTCCGACGGATTTCATTATAGAGTGTCCTACCGTCAACATTATATCTCATCGGTAGATAATACCATGATGATATTTTCGGACAACTGCTTATGATATAGGTAATATTTTCGGTGTTTACTCCACAAAGTTAGCATCAGTTGTCACATTTTACTGCTTTTCTTGCATCTTCATCTCTTTTGCGCATCAGGTACTTGGTTGATATTTTCTGTTCCTGGATTGCAAACGCGTAATCCGGCTATTGCATATTCTTTGCATAAATTTCAAGTCAGCATCCACAAAGAAACAGTACGTAATTTTGGTATTTCTGTTTCTTTGTAAACCAGCGAGATATCCTTCAGACGTCCTTAACATGAATGACAAGGGGTTTACAGAAAGTATGAATAGCATCACCGAGAGACTGTCCCCTTGGAACATGCCTCTGTGATACTGTATTTTATCAGTAATAATACAGCGACACTTTGTGTTTAATTTCAAGATGGTGGCATACGATGAAGTGAGTTGAGTATGACTTTGACTATGCTCAATGGAACGTTAGCAAGGTGAAGGGCTTCTCATATCCATGAGTGGGGGACAGAGTCAAAAGCCTTCTTGTAGCCCAGCCACATTGAAACTGGGTTCCTTCTATGTTCTCGCGCACCTCTGACATCATAATTATGTTGATTAACAACGGCTCGGCATATCTCCAGACTGTCTTCTTCCCAACTGCTTGTTCTACTGTGAGGATGTTATTGGTTTCCTAATGGTCCTTGAGGAAGAGATTTATGCATGCTGTATATATCTTATACATTAAATTCTGGCGTGTGATTGGCCGGTAGTTTTTTGCCATGTGGGTGGTTCTGCATTTGGGGATCAATTTTGTCTCTACAAAAGCCAACCAGTGTGGTATGCTACTGTTCCCATTGAGAGCTTGCTAGTATAGATTGATAAGATGTGGTCGGTAGAAGCTTAGCTTCTTGTACAAATATCCAACAATCAAGTCTCTTCTAGGTGCTTTTCTATCTTGGAGTGTTTGGATGACAGTTGTAAGACTTTCACCATCAATGTTATATCTTGGGTGTAACGCAGGAGAAATAACTTCAGATTTCTTCGGCCACAAAGCATTTTGGTTATACTCCCACTTTTCACTCCAGATTTTCTTTCAGAAGGATTCCATGTCTTCCAGTGAAGGAGCTTCGCTGATGTTCTTTGTTTCCCCTCTCATGTCTATGTATACTACTGACTGGTTCCGGTTAAATATTATATTTATTGTTCTTCTCTCGGTTATTCTCTTCTAATGTCGGAGTTTTTCACTGATAGCTATTAGCCCCTGCTTGAGGGTAATCAGTTAATAAGTGAGTGTACTCTTTTTGCTGTCTCGAAGCATCATTTCTAACTCCTTATTTACCTCCTGTCGGTGGGACGTATAGTGATTGCTTGTTTGCATGCAATAAACATCACTACATGACTGTTGGTCTGCCTTCAAAACCTATGATGGTATTATCTTTGTTTTAGTTTTGTGTACTTTTTGAATTTCACTCATGTAGTATTTTGCAGTAGTAGATAGAGCATATAGGCAGGCGTTAATTTGCCCGAATGTGGATTCATTACACCGCTGTTAGTACTCATCACCAATTTCGTTAGCAGCTATTAATACCATGTTTTTTTTTGTTTTTTTTTACTTACTTTGGTAGAGAATACTGTCCCCGAGAGAGTCCGGTAGTCTTTAGTTATCTCACCGCTCTTAAAAAATTGCCATTGAAACACTGGTTTATCTCCCCACTAGAAAATTCAGTTTATGTGGCGACAAAAGATTAGATTAAAAGAGATCCTTTTGATTCAATACTTCAACACATTGTTGATATTTGGCCTCCTCAATAGCGATGGTATGGTTTGTTATAAAAATGTTATCAGATTCAGTAAGATGTTTAATTTTTTTTATAGTCTTTTTTATGATTTGTTATAAAAATATCAGATTCAATAAGATGTTTCATCTTTTCACTTTCTTTTTGTTTTATTCAAGGTTAAACAATCTTTTTTACTTGAGGGAGATAATCAAAAGAAGCGATATTTCACATAAAACATGGGGAGATAACCCAATTTCTTGAATGGGAGTGAGATAGTCAAAAAGTACCGAGAGTCCTTCAAAACCAAAGTTATTTTTTCCCGGAAAATTTCAGTAAGGGCACATTTCACCGATATATAGCCCTGACTACCACTACTACTATAATAACCGTTGCAGTTGTGCTTACTATTTATCATAGTGGTAATCGTAGTAGAGGGACAGTGGTCAGTTACTTGATCCAGTATTGTAGTTTGGCTGCCAGGCATTATGGAATCTGTTGGAATGTCACTAGCTGCGAAACCACGTGGTGGTCTTACATCATTCACATTTTCGTGTTTGCTTATAGAGTTGAGAAGAAGGTCAATTTTCGATTTCCTAATAAAGTTACTGTTACTAACCTTCTTCCTATGTTCTACAAATGTTGCTTGTTGGCGTAGTTGCTTCGCAGTAAAATGTTTTAATTCTGGACGCAGATCGTCCCAATATGATTTCAATCGAATCATGTAACCAACAGCGGGGATTTGTTTCGCATTTTTTGTAGTATTTAAATAGATCAGTTGAATCAAAAATCACTACGATCGTAAATAAAAGGCTCCCTCAGTTAATTAATCTGAAAATTAATGATAGTTGTGGCTCCTGAATTGGATATAGAATTCACCGTATTTTCGATAAATAATCTCCCACGCCAAATACGTGACTTGTCGCTTCGAGTTATGTATGTATGTATGTATGTATGTATGTATGTATGTATGTATGTATGCATGCATGCATGCATGCATGTATGTATGTATGTATGTATGTATGTATATATGTATGCATATATGTATGTGTCTATGTACAGCTATATATGCACAGATATATTAGTGCTGGAATTAAATGGAGAACTCGAAAGTATAGTAGATACCTTGTCTCTTGCATTTTTAATTCTGCCATTAGCAAACTTATCAGTTATAAATTATATGAACTGTTGAAGTGGCTCAAGGTCACTATTTCTTAAAGAAATAGCTTATCGATCCAATACTTGAATATATATATATATATATATATATATATATATATATATATATATATATATGTATAAATCAAAATAAGCAACACGGATTTCAAAGATGATTGCAGTACGCACGTTTCATGCTACTCCATTTATTTAAGTAATGCGAGCATTACATTAAATGCAATATGTAGAGCAATCTTCAGCTGCAGGAAAATGCAGAAAATCACAGTAGAATAGACATATTATAATTGTGGCAACATTTCAAATCCAAGTGGGAGGAAGAATACATAAAAATCCATCTTGACATAGCCAAGTCTATCAGGCTAGTAATTGGTTCTAGGCAAAAATTCTAAACTGTCTCTGATTTTATTGTCTCTTATCTAGTAGTAATAGTATGAGGGACAATCACTTCTAAGGAAAGGGAAGGTGTAAGAATTATGCATGGACAAGGCTATAAAAGATATGGTTATAAAGGATTCTCCTTCAATGTTCACTGGGGTAATGTTTCATAGCTTTGTATATGTCAGCACAAAACACAAACGTTTACACTCTCGCACGTGCACGCGCACACACACACATATACCCCGCCACACATATATTATATATGCGTGCGTGTGTGTGTGTATGTGTGTGTGTGTGTGTGTGTGTGTGTGTGTGTGTGTGTGTGTGTGTGCTTGTGAGCAAGAAAATATACAGAGGAAATGTTGAAAACGTCTCAAAATTTTAATGTATGTATATATATATATATATAACGTGTGATTAAAAGAAGTTTAAATTTAAATAACATTAGTGGAGAATAATTTCATTCTGTGTTTATATGTATAAAAATAAAAATATAACGATGATTTCACAGAATAAGTGTCTCTGTATAATGGTTCAACGGCAAAACGAATACGTAAGGTGAGTGTGGTATAAATAATAATAATGATAATAATAATAATAATAATAATAATAATAATAATAATAATAATAATAATAGTAATAATGAATACTAAAAAAATATTCTAAAAAACTTGTTTTGAGTTGAATGCGCAACAGAAATTTTACGAGCACAAAACGAACTCTATTGACATCATCGAAGTTTAGTGAATAACAGTAGCAAGATAGGTATTGAAACTTGAGTAACACATGTATGCGGATTATTTATGTCTGCATGTATATATCTCTCACCATACATACGTCGGTGAAAGAGGATATAAGATCAGCGAAAAGTCGCAGCTTTTCGAACTATGTCCTTTATAGAAACGAAGGTCTTTTGCTCCGACTTGCTCATTGCCACACTCAACTTCAAGAATATAGTAAACTCGTGATTGTCTTTTTGAAAATATTTACCTAAGGGCATTATAGTTTTAAATTATGTTAATGATATATGAAAGAATAATCGAAGCTAGCGAAAAATAAAAAAGAGAAATCTCTTAAAAAAACATAGAAAAATAAATGTTATGACTACATACACATTCTCCAGTTTATGCATTCTTAAATATTGGATAAACTATATACCTAAATAATCTGACATCAATATCGCGGCAGTAAATCAACTAGGTTATGTCAAAACATAAAAATAAGAAAAGAATTATGTCACTTGAGAAAGTGAATAGTTTTTAAATAGATCGTATCAAAAGTAAAATAATTTTGGTAAGAATCTATTACATTTGTGTTTAGCCATAACTAAATTCACATAGCAGCTGAATGAAGTCGCCATTGACTATAAAGGATATCGACATATTACAAATCATTAATTTTATATCAGTGATATGAAAATTCTATAATACAAACGTAGAAAATTATGCAGAGAAAAAAAAACACTTTCATGGATTTTGCTAGTCATTACTGTCCTTGTCGTTCTCGTAATCATCATCATCATCATCGTCGTCGTCTTCATCGTCGTCGTCGTCGTTATCGTTATCATTTTCGAGCTCCGCATATTCAACTTGAATTTATCCATACTTGCGTTTATCTCATCACTTATAATACTCTTCTGTTATCTCTGCGCATTTCATCACTTGAAGATAGGCTTTACTAGTTCGTTGCAAAGTTTCCTAAACTTTGATTTTTGCAGGATTCTCCCATGCAGACCTATATATATATATATATATACTTTATTTAAAAGCAGCAGAAATATAACAAAAAAACCGTTACTCTGAGTTTCACGTTCCCGTTCATCGGACAGTTTTGTTAGATGAACGGGAACGTGAAACTCAGAGTAACGGTTTTTTTGTTATATTTCTGCTGCTTTTAAATAAAGCATATTACTCTACCTCTGGTATTTGAGTACTCTTTTTTCCACCTTGTTGCACATTTCATGTGCTTACTCCGGTATATATATATATATATATATATATATATATATATATATATATATATATATATATGTAGTTGAAAATATACTCTTTACTCTCTTTTTTACTCTTTTACTTGTTTCAGTCATTTGACTGTGGCCATGCTGGAGCACCGCCTTTTAGTCGAGCAAATCGACCCCAGGACTTATTCTTTGGAAGCCTAGTACTTATCGATCTCTTTTGTCGAACCGCTAACTTACGGGGACGTAAGCACACCAGCATCGGTTGTCAAGCGATGTTGGGGGGACAAACACAGACACACAAACATACACACACACACACACACACACACACACACACACACATACACACACACACACACACACACACACACACACACACACACATATATATATATATATATATATTTATATATATATATATACATATATACGACGGGCTTCTTTCAGCCTCCGTCTACCAAATCCACTCACAAGGCTTTGGTCGGCCCGAGGCTATAGTAGAAGACACTTGCCCAAGGTGCCACGCAGTGGGACTGAACCCGGAACCATGTGGTTGGTAAGCAAGCTACTTACCACACAGCCACTCCTACGCCTATGTGTAAAAAAAATATAAAAAGTGGAAGAGAAATGCATATAGTCTAATGTCTTTTTATAATTATATACATATATTATATGGATGTCGTGAAATCCAACCGTTTTCGCTATTTAAATTAGCTTTTCAATGGATATTGTACAGTAATCTGTTTTCGTGACACAGGGGTTTCGTCATTTTGGATGTTTGAAGAATAAGAAGAATGAGTCGAGAGAGTGAACCAAGGGAAGCAATTTCTGAATCTCTTTAATTCTTTAAATGTGCTGGCCCCCTGATAATTAATCGATATTAATTAATATATTAATATATGACTAATTATATATATATATACATATATATATGAGTGTGTGTGCGCGTGCGTGTGCCTGCTTGTGTGTCTATCCGAACAATGTTGTTGCAGGCAGGCTTTTGTACGGGTTTCGAGACTTAGAAGTCACGAAAGCCGTACAAAAGCCAAGTTATATGCGAAGTGTTCCCAATACCAGACTTAACGGTAAAAATAGATCACGTTTACCATCGAAATCTCCAAATAGATACATAGCCCGAGGTGGCTGTTGTTTCACATATGACCTCCTAGCATCAGTAATCGTTATTGCTATTCTTTCTTGGTCGTCTGCATCTCTGACAAAGTCTTCTGCCTGTCGACTAAACAAGAAAGAATAAAAATTGCCCCAGCAGATTATAAATCCATACGGGTGGCTGTGTGGTTCCGGGTTCAGTCCCACTGTGTGACACCATAGGCAAGTGTCTTCTACTATAGTCTCGAGCCGACCAAACCCTTGTGAGTGGATTTGGCAGACGGAAACTGAAAGAAGCCTGTCGTATATATGTATATGTATATATATGTGTGTTTGTGTTTCTGTGTTTGTCCCCCAACATCACTTGACAACCGATGGTGGTGTGTTTACGTCCCCGTAACTTAGCGGTTTCGCAAAAGAGACCGATATAATAAGTACTAGGCTTACAAAAATAAGTCCTGGGGTCGATTTGCTCGACTAAAGGTGGTGCTCCAGCATCGCCGCAGTCAAATAACTGAAACAAGTAAAAGAGTAAAAGAGTAAAGAGAGTAGCGTGGAAAGCAAAATCGCCAACAATATTATAAAGTATGAAATCCGGAGTTCAAGATTTACTGCAGTAAATGGATAAACTAATTCCATGGATCGACACTCCGTGTGGTTCCTTGGCCTTGCGTTTGTTAATATAGACGCACGATAAAGAAAAAAAAAATATCAATGCTATAAACTTTCCGTACTATGAAATATTTCACAAAACATGTGAAGTAATAAAGCAGGACTCCTCCAAGGAATAAATCAACTCCAACTGCAATCACGCTAAAAACAGTTTTTCTCATTCGATCGTTGAAGTCCATCAACGTCAAGCGTACGTAACACGTAGACAGTTGATCGCTGTTTGCTGTTGCAATCTGTTAAAATAGTTGTTCCAGTTGCTTGGAACGGATGAAAAATTAAATAAGATGGTCTTACATACACTATGATGGAAAAAATGCAGAGTTCATTTGCAGTTGGAAACCCGGTGATGATAGAAAAGGCTTAATTTAGTACCAACCATAAACAACCAATACCTGTGAACACACGGTAACTATAAATTGGTTGTAATCTAATTATTAATCAGGTATAAATATATAGTATAGTACACGCATCTGCATAAACTAGGTGAATGTATATCTAGTGGAACAGAAATACGTTACAAGAGAAATCCAAAGTTATTATCAACTGTAATAAATTCTATAAACAGTAACAGTTTACGATAACGTAGCTGAGAAACATATATAACTCATAAGGACGTTTCAATGAAGGAGTAGCTGCGCAGTCACATGGCTTACTGGAAAGAGTACCCGGATTTCCTTCAAATCACGAACCACATGGTTCCGGCTTCAGTCTCACTGCGTGGCACGTTTGGCAAGTGTCTTTTGCTATAGCCTCGGGCCGACCAAAGCTCTGTGACTGGATTTGGTAGACAGAAATTGAAGGAAGCCGTCGTATATATATATATATATATATATATATATATATATATATATATGTGTGTGTGTGTGTGTGTGTGTGTGTGTGTGTGTGTGTGTGTGTGTGTGTGTGTGTGTGTGTGTGTGTGTGTGTTTTGTGTGTGTGTGTGTGTTTTGTGTGTGTGTGTGTGTGTGTGTTTGTGTGTGTGTGTGTATATGTGTGTGTGTGTATTTGTCTCTCCCTCATCGCTTGACAACCGATGCTGGTTCGTTTACGTCCCTGTAACTAGCAAAAGAGACCGATAGAATAAGTACTAGGCTTACAAAGAATAAGTTCTTGGATCGATTTGCTCGACTAAAGGCGGTGCTCCAGCATCGCCACAGCCAAATGACTAAAACAAGTAAAAGAATAAAAGAACTTTATGTTATATAACAGTAAATGGCATTAATCGAAGGGATGGTCATTATGACAGGAAAGTCTGCTAGATTAATGCAGAGCTATAACTAAACATTAACCGTAACAACATTAACTAAAGAAGACTGGGCAGTGAATACAAAGATACAATTGATAT
>NC_142948.1:14766078-14791078 GCF_046866305.1 Octopus bimaculoides | reverse complement strand
ATGAGCAACAACACCTCGTTCCGTGTGCATATCACCAAGATGGTAGCAATGGGCACGAGAATGGCCGGATAAATTCGAGTAAATTTCATCAGACGGGACCAGGAAATTATGCCGGTCTTATTTGGTACATTTTCATATACCTAATAGCAAATATTAAAACTCATTACAAAAATGGATGCATGAATATCTCCAGGTACTGGCTTGAAGTGTTACGTATTAAGTATTAACCAAACTCTGTTAAAGAGAAATATTTAGAAACACACAGACGCATATACATACATGTCTTTTACATATACTCACTATGCGTTTGAGAAATCCTTTTTTCTACACAAATAACAACACACATACAAATACCACCAAACTCACAAATACCAACACACATGTATAAATACACATCACGCGTGAATACACATACGTACATATATATATATATATATGCATACATACGGTTATATTGACTGATGCACATATATATGCAAGTACCTTTCTATGTGAACACCTCATCACGTATTGTCTTCTATGTCTGTGACTTCCTCTAAGTATTTATTCCATACGATAGGATCTCGTTCGTGTTTTCTAAGACTACATCGATCAAATTTCTCATTATGACAGACAGAAATGTTGAAATATTACTAATGTGAACATATGAATGCAGTGTTATGTTACTTCTCAAAAAAGAACGCTTAGTGTTATCTGATTAAGTGAACATAGGCAACAACAACTGCGTTTTGTCTTTATTTATTATCTATTTATTTATAGAATTACAGAAGATGTCGTAGTCTCCAAGATGATTCAATAAAATTATCAGACAAATCTTACTGGGATGCCACACTGAGAATAGAGAAGATCTGAAGAAAAAATAAAAGAACGGAAGAAACATAACATATCCATCATGATTTAATTCCTTTTGAATGTATCTTTTTGCTGTTGATGTTGTTGTTTAAACACAAGTCAACATTGATTGAGATAGCATGTATCAAATACATTCTAAACATGACCATCTCTTCTATAGAGAATAATTGCATTTTTTACATGTCTTAATTCGTGTTTTTGTTCTAACCCAACAGAGTGTAATATAAGCGATATTTTAAGGCTGCGCGCTGGTAGAATCGGTAGCGTGCCGGGTTAAATGCTTAACGGCATTTCATGTCTTTACGTTCTGAGTTCTAAATTCTACAGGGGTCAACTTTACCTTTCATCCCTCTAAGGTCGATAAAATAATAACAGTAGAAAATTGCGGTCGATGTAATCGAATGACCCACATCCCGAAATTGCCGGCCTTGTGCCAAAATTTGAAACCAGTATCAGGGTTATATGGCTGCTATTTCTAGCAAGTGTTAAAAACAGAAAGAAGTTCCCTAATATTGTTATAATTGTTGCCACTGTTATTATTGCCGAATCTGATTGAGTGTATGGATGTTGAAAATGTTGCAGCAGTCGCCATCCAGCTTCCCTCTGAAGCATTAAGGCATATAAACCAATAGATCCCCACTGAAAGACTATAAATTCCGTTATCTGAAATGCATATCGATATGCTATTAAGGACCTCTGACAAATAGGCGAAGACCTACAATATTAATGCTCATGAAATATATGTGTGTGTGTGCGCGTGTGTATGTGTATTAATACATATATATTGTTATATTTCGAGTTGTTTTTTTTCTTTCTATATGCTTTTGCGAAATAAACACATGCACTATATATTCATTCTTCACTCGGTTGTTTCTGTTTTTATTTTATCTTATGTCCATTGTCCGGAAATCTTTTGTCATACGTCGGTGACCTCTTCAGCGATCCTTTCCACGTCTGGTTTTGTAGCTGCTTAATACATTCTGCCCTTCTATGATGTATTTCCTTATCTGCGCATGTCTGTAACTATGTGGGTGCGTGCATATATGTAAATACATGTATGTGTGTGTGTGTGTGTGTGTGTGTGTGTGTTCTTCAAAAAGAAGTAAAGCTCGTCAGTGCTCTACCAATATGTTCAGATAGGACATAGAGTCGCGGTGAATAATATAGAGGTTAAGGTACTATCAACACATAGATCTGACACGACATTCAGACAGATTGCAGAAGCTAAACACATGGTAATACATATACCGATCGTGTATAGAAAACACGAATGAAACAATAACACTGCCCACCATCACACCATGCAGCACGATGACTAATGACGGAAGAATAAAACAAAAATACAAACGGTGTAATACACACACACAAAACAAGCATGCACATATCTATGATGAAGATAAATAAGAAATAGAAATACATAGGTAAACAAAAAAAATCTATATAACGGGCACGGTTGCAAACAAAAATAGTACGCAAGCCCTTATAGACACACATACAATAACTTCACTAAAGGCCACAACAACAGCAACAGCAATAACAACAGCAACTACCACCACGATGGCAGCTGCGTGAACGAACACACAGACGCAGAGGAATATGAGAACAATATCAAAACTAAGGTTCAAGAACAGCTCCAGCCGCTGTGGAGGGCAGAACATAGGTGAGGGGTGAGTCAGAGTACTGCATAGAACAACAACATACAGGGCACGATGTATATACACACGCACACATAGATAGATAGATAGATAGATAGATAGATAGATAGATAGATAGATAAAAAGTGTAGGTGGCATACGAGTGGGTATATATTCATAAAAAAGAAGTTTGAAAACGCCACTATATAATATGAATTTTAATTTATAATTTTCTCAGAGATATTTAACATGTTTCGGTTCTTGAAAAAAACGAACCTTATCAAAAATACATATTTAAAAAGTTCATAATTGTTTCTTACTGGTGTCAACATAGTCCACGTGGGAGCATTTTTTATATGGGTACATAATGGCTGTCTAGTGTGTTGACTTGAATCGTTGGTTGTAGTAGTAGTAAGAAACAATTATGAACTTTTCTTTTAATTACATTTTTTTAAATATGTATTTTTGATAAGGTTCGTTTTTTCAAGAACCGAAACATGTTAAATATCTCTGAGAAAATTATAAATTAAAATTCATTTCATATAGTGGTGTTTTCAAACTTCTTATATATATATATATATATAATATTAGGGATGAAAATCCAAATTTACAGGTAAAAACTCAATTCCATTCAATTTATCAAAAATTTTAATTAAAATGAGTTTCACAGTATATAATATATAAATACATAATTTAGAGAGAAGAACCAAAGTTCATGAACTCATCCATGAAAATCCACAGTCACATATAGAAACAAATAATAAGTAAATACAAGATAAATAAGTATAATAAAATACAAAGTAAAAATCATAAAATAATAATAATAATAATAATAAAACGACTATAATATATTATTATTTTATGATTTTTACTTTGTATTTTATTATACTTCTTTTTAGTGTATTTACTTATTAATTCTTTCTATATGTGGCTGTCGATTTTCATGGATGAGTTCATGAACTTTGGTTCTTTTCTCTAAATTTTTAATATATATATACATATGCTTGTATCATTGATTTCTTTAGATGTTTAGATTTTTTGATTTTTTTGTTAAAGTGGGGAGGATTATGGCTTGGTATGTACGAGGATGAATAGTTACTTCGGCTTGCATATCAATTGGAAGGTAGAACACAATTAGAGGAAGTGATAGAGATATCGGGAGGTCAGGAGTTTATATGATATACATCTATATATAAGTCTTTGTATGTATGTATGTATATATGTACATTATATATGTCATGTCCATCCACCAGTTGTAGAGAGGTTATGTGCATACAGCTATTTGAGTTTGACGAGTTACCTATATGACTATGGGCTTTATAGGTGCGAAACCAATGATCACTCTCTCGCCGGCTATAACAATGAACTTCGCGTGTGTATATACCCGTGTATGTACTTGATGAGATATACAGTTTCGTATCTTAGTAAACTTCAGTAGCTAGACAAGTAGGCGTACATCCAAATAGGTAGATTAATAGTTGAGTAAATATTTTGATAGAGACTTTAGGTAGATAGAAATTTGGTTCGCTAGATCATGAATAGGTAGATGGATAGAAAAATTGTTGGATAAAATGATGCGTAAAACGGTATGTAGGTGAATATTGAAATACATGCATCCATCGGTAGACAGGTATATAGACATGTATACAGATGTGTAGGCAAATAAAATTCGGAGAGACAACTAAGTATTTTGATATGTGAGTATCTATATAGGTAGCTGGGTAGAGAAAATTACACGGGTACAGTAACTTTTTCTACAACTACGGTTAACCTTCTTCTTCTTCTCCTCCTCCTACTTCACCACCTGATTCTCATTTTTCCTCTCTTCCTTCTCTTCCTCCTTATTCTACACCAAGAGTGACTACCAGTATTTCTAATATTCTAAGAAAAATAACATTATGAACGTCATAATCAAGAATCATTTCTACAAGTAGTAGTAGTAGTAGTAGTAGTAGTAGTAGTAGTAGTACTTAGTGTTGCTGCCCCTTTCTCTTGCAATGAGATTAAATGTGTTTATTTAGATTACATCATCTGCTGTTTGGTACACAGTATAATTAATCTTGATTGTTTTTGGCAAAGTACCGCTACTACATTCAGTAACTGCAACATATCTTTACTCATATCAGAGAACGTGTGGTTCCACTGCGATTCAATGCACGATAATCTATATCTAAGTCATATGTTCTCATTAACTTTGATTTACATCGCAATAACTTTCCAACAACATTAAATGTTATTACATACATATAACAGTTAAGTGGCAGCTAACATACTTTATGCAGTGAGACATCAAAAAAATAAACCAGAGAAACTAAAAAAAAAACGACAGTAAATAAAGAAAATTAGTCACCCTTCGTCTACAACCATAAATGAAAAGAAAAATTACTAGCGTTACTAATAATTCTTGTGGAGAAGGTTACGAGATACATCACCGTAGTACAAATTAATCACAAACCGATTTAGAAAACGCAGCGGGGAGAGAGTTTGCTCTTTGTAGCAGTTCCTTTGTAGTATATTGGATGAATAAGCTCTTTGATGTTTTGTATATAAAACACCGTCTTTCGTCTTTTTATTTATTTATTTATTTATTATTATTTTTTATTTTTTATTTTTTGCATTTTTTATTCAATGTCTTAGCTCCGAAAAAGCAGTCAACGTTGTTTGATATAATATTGCCTAAACTCGTTGTTCTGTAATGGTAGTGTTTTCTAACCTCATTGTTTTAATTGCTCAATCTCAGTGGCAAACATATTCAACCCTCTATCAGTGCATCTAACGATAGAAGGAGCATTGTGAAATGGACGATTGTTTTAATGGCACGATGTAGTACATTCAACGTACACTATGTTTTTTTGCCTATCAAAAACACCATCGATTGAGCAAAACTCTGATCAAGGAACACACAAACACACGTACACACACGCACGCACGCAAACACACACACACGCGCGCGCGCGCGCGCGCGCGCATCCCTTGTTGGCACTCCGTCGCTTACGACGTCGAGGGTTCCAGTTGATCCGATCAATGGAACAGCCTGCTCGTGAAATTAACGTGCAAGCGGCTGAGCACTCCACAGACACGTATACCCTTAATGTAGTTCTTGGGGGAGATTCAGCGTGACACAGTGTGACAAGGCTGACCTTATGAATTACAGGCACGACAGAAACAGGAAGAAAGAGTGAGAGAAGGTTGTGGTGAAACAGTACAGCAGGGTTCGCCACCATCCCCTGCCGGAGCCTCGTGCAGCTTTAGGTGTTTTCGCTCAATAAACACTCATAACGCCCGGTCTGGGAATCGAAACCGCGGTCCTATGACCGCGAGTTCTCTGCCCTAACCACTGGGTCATTGCACCTCCACTACACCCATCCTTACACATACAAATATATCATTAACCGCGTTGTTCGTCGACTTATTCCTCTAACAAAGACAGAGAGAGATTTAGGTTGATGTCGATTCTATTCTTAGCACATCAACTGAACATATACAGAATCCTTTTCTTATTTAGGACTTTGCCAGGGCCATTCTTATAAAAAACATTGCATGTATGCTACATGAAAACAAGTACTTCAACATTATGTTGTATCGTTCAATAGTAAATATTTCACTGAATATAGTCTGGATTACACTGCACTAATAATTTTCCTTCATCTCACTGCGATGACATAAAAGTGTTTCATTTTGACATTTGGAATTTTATCAGTATATTTTCATTAAAACACGTTACATAATTTGGCCTATCATTCATTTAACGAACGGTAATGCAAATAACAACAACAACAACAACAGCAACATCAATGATAATAATAACAAGAATAGTAATAATAACAAACTAAAAAACAACAGCAACTATGATGATGATGATGATGATGATATTAATAAGGAAGATAACGATAAATTAAAATACTAATTTTTACTTTTATTTTCCTTGAAATTAGATAATTTATCATTTTTCCCCTGTTGAAAGTAATAAAATGTAACATTTAATATTTTTAATATTTTCAATAAGAACTGTAGTTTTAATACAAGACATTTTACTACTTTCTCTATCTTCCCCTTTTCCTTCTTTCTTTCTTTCCCCTGTCGTTTCTTCCTCTGGTATGATTTTTATTTTCTTCGTGTTGTAAATTAAATAAAGAAATTTTTACTTTGATGAAAGAAAGATATATTAGGAACATATTCATAATTGTGCTACTAAGTTATCTCCCCTGCAGTAATTTTTAGCTCATAAATAATGCGATAGTGTCAGCCGGGCTTTGTCGACAGACATCTCATCCGATTAGGAGACTCTTCCATACATGCTAGTTGAATTTAGTATTACTGTCATATACGTAATTAGTAACCACACTGTAGCACATATTTGTGACGTTGGTATTACTATGGTTTCTGTTCATATTATTGATGACAATGATGGAGGTGTTGATAATAATGAAAATGCTGATGGCGATGATTACGGTGGTGATGATGAATGGGTATGATGACGACGACGATGTAGATGAGTCATAATAACGATGAAGAAGAAGAAGATGATGATGATGATGATGATTGTAGTGTTGAGGGTGGTTGTGGTGTTGGTTATGATGACGATCATACTGATGCTAGTGATGGCGATGGTGTGATTCTAGTCAACCCTGGTCTTACAAACCTAAAATCAAAGTCATTTAAATCTTTGTTATACAAGGTTTCATGTTTAACAGATTTCTAGAAATTGCATTAGTCAATGTGACCGAACATAAATAACAGACACATCTGTAATGACCGGAATGGGGTCCCTCCCTAGCACCTCTTCGACAGAGTGTGTAGCTCGGAGATCAGAGAGTCTACCCAAATCGAGACACTATTTCTCCACGTTGAGGGTAAGTAATTCCGGTACTAGAGTCACGTGATTAGAATACCGCTGGAAGGAATCGGTAGGTGGATCCTTTCAACTGGACCACTTGGTAGATGGCGTCGGTGAAGACCAAGAATGGGAAGGTTAGATAATATTCCAGAGTCTCAGTTGGTCACGCTTGGGAATCCAGCCGGAAAGTGCAATCACTGTTCTGACTGAAACCGGTGGAGGAGGTGCCTGGGAACTCTCTCACCACGACACTGTCAGGGAGAGTCGGCAGAGATGATTCCTGGCAGGTATGCAGTCTGGCTGGTAGGCTAGCTTGTTGAAAAGCTGGCTGGTAGGCTAGCATGCTGGCTAGCTGGATGAATGGATGCATGGATGGATGGATGGATAGATGGATGGATGATTCACTGCCTGTTTATGACCCGGAATGTATTTCCTCACCATATTGGGTTCCCAATATATTTTGCAGCTAGGGAATAAGACGGCAATATTATCTCATCTGAATTCATTATATTGATGCCATTATGGATCATAGAAACACTAGTGAACTCATACGACCTGGCAGTGAGTTGTTCAACTGCAATACAATGGTACTTCAGAGATAAAATATTTCAGATATTACTTAACGTTGAGAATATGCTGGGTGAAACTAGTGAAGGACTACAGTTGGATTAATCCGTAATGGTCAAACGCAAAATTCATCAAGCTTGTATTGTTGCGGTAGTATTTGTGTTTGGAATGTGTTATATAAATAGAGAGAAGGATTACCTGACAGAGAGAAATTATAAAAGGACAGCGGTATTAATGCCAATTACTCAGTTATGCGTTACTTTATGAAACAAAGTGGTAATAGATGAATGGCACGCGTATAATAGATTGGTTGTGCTTAATTAACAACCTCCTTATGTTAATCATTCCTGTGCCTTTATGGACTGCATTAGAAATCCGTGTAATAACAACGTTGAGGCATTCTGGCAAAAGATTAAATATCCATTAAAAACAATCAATGTAATAAAAGTAGTTTTAATTACACAACGCCTATATTAACTTTGTTTTAAATTCTACAACAACGGCATCACAACATTACATGATTCTAGAATGTTGCTAAGACAAATTCACAGAGCACTATCTCTTATTTGAGAGTACAGATTTAGATACGTCATTTCTTTGACGCACATATAAATACACTTTTCTGAAGTATTAAACAACAAAAGTATCCAATAATAAAAATATTACAGAGCAAGTGATCAATAACAGAAGATTGACAAAACTAATGTGTTCGATAACGAAAATATTTTTCAGCCGTGTCATTTGTTTATGTACACCTCCATTGTGTTTGCTGTTCTTTTGGACTGCAAAGTGAATCGGTGACCTATCTTTGATTCGTAGCCAACAATACTTTGCATTATGTTGCTATGGAAAACATTAAAAGCATAAAGGCCGAGACATTTTGCTTATTCTGTTGTGTTCGTCTGAAATATTCAGTCGTATGAGAGACAAGTTTTGCTTAAAGAATTTTCATTTGCGATTAAGCACATTATTAGACAGAGAGAAGCGGAGAGGGAGGCCGGAGAGAGGGATATACGTATATAGGGAGATATATATATATATATATATATATGTGTGTATGCGTGTACGTGTATATATACATATGCATGTGTGTATATGTGTGAGAGTGTGTGTATGTATGTATGGATGGATGGATGGACTATCAGGTGTATTAGCAAAATTGTCCAAATTTTAGATTGAGTTCCGAACCTGTGTATCTCTGGAATGCTGAAAAATATATTAGTGGAACTATCTGTGGTTTTTTCCAATACTATTGGACTCCACTTTGAAGAAGAAAAAATGTTGATTACTTTTCAAGTACACCAGAATAAATGAATAAATGGCAAATCCAAGAGAAAAATCGATCAATATGGAACAAGTGTGTCAAGACATGCCAAAGTCAGGAACAGTCATAGTCGCGACAAGTGACTCAGATAAGATATATATATATATATATATATATATATATATATATATATAGGGAGAGAGAGAGGGGGGGAGATTCATATATACATACATATATATAAATAAATATATATGTGTGTGTATGAAGGCGCATGGCTCAGGAGTTAGAGAGTCGAGCTTACGATTGTGAAGTTGTGAGTTCCATTCCCGGACCGGGCTGCGTGTTGTGTTCTTGAGCAAGACACGCTGCTCCTGTTCAATCATCTGTAGAAATGAGTTGCGACGTTACCGGTGCCAAACTGTATCGGCCTTTGCCTTTTCCTTGAATAACATTGGCGGCGTGAAGAGGAGAGGCTGGTATGCATGAGTGACTGCTGGTCTCCCATAAAAACAACCTTGGCTAGTGCATTCGTCGGTGAGGCGACTTTCCGCTTAGACTGCTACCCTGGAGGGGAACCTCTTAGGTACACTCATGGCCATTCGTGATCGTTGGTGTCGAGTCGAGTTATATATATATATATATATATATATATATATATATATATATATCTGTAATATAACATGTGACAATTATTTGGTTGCCATAATAAAACTCTGAGTTTCGGATATTGGTGCGGAAATATTCTCCGGCATCTCGTCAGTTATTCAGACAAATAAAAATGCTTTTTTGTTTGTCTTAATAACTGACGAGATGACGGACCAGATGATGTGACCGAATAACTGTCACATATTATATTAATGAAAAATTCCTCTATTTACATAATATCGAGGTCGCATTCATTCCTTTTTGTCATACTGTTACTATATATATATATATATATATATATATATATATATATATATATATATATATATATGTATAGTGAGAGAGAGGGGGTGGCATTTGGATGAAATCCAACGGCAATATGTTGGACACAAATTCTGTATGTATTTGCATTAGGTTTTGCATATGTGTAATATAGGGAATAGAGAAATACTGCCTAATACTATCAGAGCAACTTATAGACAAAATACCCTTCTAGGTATGATTAAATATGAAAACAAAATGTAATACAATGTTGGAAATCTAATGAGATTATTTTGAAGGAAATTCTGAGTAATATTTATACAATGAAGCTACAGTAAAACTAATCTTCAAGACTGTTGAAATATTTTGATATTATGCGTTTACTAGAGAATTCCGAATGCCCTGTCTATGCGACAGAATTTCACACAATCCGTCCCTGTGTATGATAAATACGTAACCTAGAGTGGCTGAAAGGAAGGGCTAGCCTCAGTCGGATTTTACCTTATAACGTCAATATATATGGCGGAAAATATACTGAGAGACATTCTATGCTACGTTCTATAGATCCTACTAATCTACCATCTTTGTGCCAATCCAGAATAAACACATCTAATAAGTTAGCCTTTCCAAAGAATTAAAAAAAACAAAGACAAGATGTCTCTGATCGAAGCAGAGATATGTAAATCAAAAGGTTAACAATAGCGTTTTAGTTTCCAATTCAGGCAGCCTGTTTTCGGTTAATATACCTTAATATCATCGTTATCTATTCGATCATACTGCAAGTTCCAGCCACCAAGCGTTTCCAGCCCAGTGTCGAATTTAAATATAGTCCTTAAATGAAATTGGGTCAACAGATTGTTCGTGAAAACACATCTATAGATCTAGTTATCCACTTTAATGACAGACTTAAACTGCTGTGTTGTGTCATACTACCTCATGTGTGTTGAGATGTGTTTCGATTTGCCATCTGTTGCGAATGATCTGCAGAGGCCGTCGATCCAAACAGGATTTCTTTCAACCAGTCTCGAGCAGTTTAGTCCCACCACCAAGTAGCCAGCTTAAAAGATACTATATACTGAAAACAAATATCATTTCACAATTTATGGATCGATTTAGGAAAGATATGAAGCAGGAATGAACAAAGATTCTTAAAACCATGACTCCGAATGTTTTTATTTCTCTGATACAAACTTTATTTACCACATATTCCTTTGAAAATCTCAAGAATATCGCCACCATCATATTTTTTGTGTGTTGAAATACAAGAAAAAAGGCGATAAAATGTTGATTGATATCAATACTCATAAAAAGATCAATCCTTATCTATCATACATGTGAATCGAATATAATAAACATTTATCTTAATCCTTGTGTAACATATTTCCTTCGGCACAACATCAACAGCAATAACTATAATAATAATAATAATAATAATATATTAATAATAATAGTAAAAGCAATAATAATCAAAATGATCCTTTCTACTAGAGGCACATGGCCTGAAATTTAAAGGGGTAAGTCGACTGCCTCGACGTCAGTGCGAAATTGGTACTTATTTAATCGACCCCAAAAGGCTGAAAGACAAGGTCGACCTGGACAAAATTTGAACCCAGAATGTAGCGACAGGCGAAATACCGCTAAGCATTTCCTATTTCAAATCGTCATAGTTGTTTCTTATTCTTCTTTCATATTGATCCTATTGTCATATGATTATTATTATTATTATTATTATTAATATTATTGTTGTTGTTATTGTTGTTGCTATCTTTATTATTATTATTATTATTTATTCTCTTTCTCACAGGTTTTGTTGGGGATCCTGGAGTTTTGCATGCGTAGAAGTCTTACTACCTGCTATTCACTCTTTTCAACTATCTCGTACTTTCCTAATTATTGTGGCCGTGCCAAAGAGACAAGCCTTTTGTAACAGTTGCTTATTATTATTATTATTATCTTTCATTTCTTTAGGCAAGATATTATCCAGCTCCAGGATCCTAGGAACTTGTACTTATCATCTAGGTCTTCCATTTTCTCTCCGTTTGGCGATTCTATGTCCCTACAATTTACTCTTTTCCCCCGCTTCAAAGTACCGAATTCCATCCCTATATGCTTGCATTATTATCAGGTTGGTAAGCTGGCAAATTTGAAGCCTTTTGCCTATAGCAGAAAGGATTATTATTATTATTATTATTGTTGTTGTTGTTGTTGCTGTTACTACTGCTATTATTACTATTATAACTGCCGTTGTTTTTTTATATTAATACTATAAAGAGAAGAAGAAGAAAAAGAAGAAGAAGAAGAAGAAGAAGAAGAAGAAGAAGAAGGAGAATCAACAAGAAATTTGTATACGAGTGTTCACTAAAACATTCCCCAACTTCAAAATTATGCACAATTATTATTTTTGTTATTTTTGTTATATAGCGAGAGTCTAGGAAATCCATATATGATCATTCGACTTTTTAGAAATAACAGTTAAATTTCCATTATGTTTTAATATGATTAAAGGTGTAAAAGTCGGGTAATGATAAATAGTGTGCTTAGAAAACAGACGGGAAGATCACTGCCTAAACATCACGTATAATCCGTTTTATAGACCTGATCAATCGAAGCTGGCCAAGGGCTAAACAGCCACAAAATTATAATTTTAGCAAGAACAGACACGTTGGCAGACACGTTGGCTAATGCAGTACTGAATATATTATATCTGAAAGGAAAAATTGCTGGCCATGGCATGAACGATATAATCGATAGGTCTACTGGATCAGAGTTGACCTGGGGCTAAATAACACAACAACAACAACATCGAATGTTGGGGCTTAAATAAACAAACGTATATAAATGTTGTTTGGTATTTGGAAAAGGCTTGGCTGTAATGTGTGACTTTCTCAGCTGGGAACTATACATTGCCAATAGTGTGGTGTACTGGCTTTGAATAATACAAACAGATCAATAATTTTGGCTACACCACAACTTTATTACCTCTCATGAAGAACTCTCATCAATTCTACAAATGCTGGAAGGCAGATTTTTGAATGGAAATCACTAAATATCAAGAATAACAATTTCTTTGAAAGTACTTCAAAGTGGTATTTAGAACAACAAAATCTTTGATCTCTAAACAGATCGATGTCTGAAATGGTCAGAAAATCAAGCCATTTCATATTCGTTTGTCACAAAAGAAAAGGAAAAATAAACTGAAAGAAGCTACGATTCTGTGTCTAGGTGATCAACATCGACAAAATTGTTTAAGAAACAGAGACCTTACGTCTTCCGAAAGTGAACTCCATTGAGGTAAAAACAAATATGAGAGAGACGTAGAGATAGATACATGGGTGGATAGATAGGTAAGCAGAGAAAGAAAGAAAGAAAGAAAGAAAGAAGGAAAGAAAGAAAGAGGAGAGGTACATCAAACATCGAACTGGTTTTTAGATTTTGATATATGATAACGGAAATATATTTCACGAGGAACAAAAACCGTTTCTTTATCTATTTTTGTGGGAAAGAGAACGGCATAACTCTTTTCATGCGAATAAAGTTCTCATTGATGCTGTTGTTAGTAAGAGAAACCAGATTTTATTATGTTTTATACGTGAACTTTCAGTTCTTATAGTGCGTTAGTGTATATGAGAGAGAGTATGTTTATGTGCATGTGTGTGTGTATACAAATGTGAATTGGGCAAGCATGGCAAAACAGAATAGTGAGGAATTTTTGCTTCACAATCCTATGGTCTGCTGTTCAATACCAATCTTTCCGATCTGATTATTTTTTTCTTTTTAACATGACTGTTGATCGATCCAAGATACTAGCGTCTACCTTCGCTGGAAGTGGAAATTATATGTGAACCACTCTGATTGTACTTGTCGTTTAAAAGTGTCACTTTGTCAAATGTGACTTATCCCTGCTGAGAAATTCGTTTATGATCTTACGTATACACAGCTAATTACAGGGAATTCTCAGCTAATTACACTCTAATGAAATGAGTAGATAATTCCTTCTCAGAAAGCGTCGAAAGTTCCATCGACATATTTGTTTGCAAATATGTGTGTCTGTGTGTGGATGTATGTGCGTGTGCTTCTATTCCGTTTCTGCTTCTATTTAATTCACAAAAGTCTTCACCTATATTGAAAGCGACATCGTTAGGATTGAAGGATTTCATATGTAAATCTGACGAGAAAAAAAAAACTGATGTATCTCCCTCAGCATTAACAATGAGGATATTATAAGATACAGAAATAAATTTATTTCTCAAACACGTGATAATGCTATAAATAGCGTGATCAGGATAAATTATCCATATAATGCAGAAAAATACGTTACTGGCCAGCCATAAGACTCGAACTCACATCTCTCTGATTATATATCAAGTGCTTTACCATTAAACCAAACTGCCCAGCAACGAATTATTTTGCAGTTTTAGAACTTATAAATTTAGCTTCATAAGACGCTAACGTTAAATTCAACTTTTTTACGATGAAAGTAAGCAAAGTTTCTTTTTTTTAGAAGCGTTGAGATGTATTGTAAGATCTTGACATGTAATCACAGAGATGTCAGTTCGAGTCTCATGGCTGGACAGTAACGTATTTTTCTGCATTATATGGATAATTTATCCTGATCAAGCTATTTATAGCATTATCACGCGTTTGAGAAATAAATTTATTTCTGTATCTTACAATACATCTCAACGCTACTAAAAAAACAAACATTGTTTGTTTACTTTCATCGAAAAAAAATGAGGATATTATTTTATTAGAACTCAATTATATCGGGACCGACATGGATTTAAAGAATATGTTGTATTGACTATATGTTGTATTGACTTCCATTGCTTGCTGCTAGTGTATCACACTAAGGGCATTACTTAATTCATCCTTTTGTAAATGCACCTAGAATTACCTACAAAAATTGTTTCACTCAGCCATTTCAAGCTATCCAAGCAAGAAACCATTTTTCTAAGGAACAGCAATTGGTAGTACTTATGCTTTTGTTAAAGCAGCTCACCGGTACAAAGATAAGAATTCCAAACAAAATAAAAAACAAAAAATGAATGAGGACGAATATATGACCATTTATGTCTTATTCTAAAATAGATTCAGGGTGTTTATCTTGGCTGGGGGTGTTCTATTATCTTCTAAAATTCAATGAATTCAGGAGTGATGTGGTAGCTATATAAATGTTCCTTGCAAGAACACCGAAACAATGGTAAGTTTATATCGAAGGTGATTGAACGTTTATTAACATAACATCTATATTAGGTTTAGCATATATTATATCTTTTAAAGAGAAAACTAATTAACAAGACAACATGCAAAAGAAAAAATAATACATAGCATAAGTTGTGGATATTTCACTAGGTACTACTGATGTAGCTGCTGGTTGTAGTTGAGAGAAGGAGAGGAAGACAGACAGACAGACAGACAGACAGGCAACGAAATTAAGAGAAAGCGGCATTCCTAAGAGATAACAGAGAGGATAAATATTCAACTTAAGGGGAGGGGAGAGAACTGCTTCATGTTTTTATTTTTGTTTTTTTTTAATTTTTTCTATGAGTGAAAGAGCATATAAGATAATATACGATTTATGCTATTTGGTGTCCTAGTAGTTAGAGAGAGCACCAATTCTGCCTTATTAAGTTTTTAAAAAATGGAAACTAAAAACGACGACGGGCGACCGATCGCGGATCAATGTCATGAGATCAGTCGATGGAGTTGATTACAATAAACAAATCTGCCCTATGTTCAACGCGAAATAGAAATCACAATACGAAAAGAAATTTGTCAGAATATAGGCAGCTTTCAGATTGTTGCTAAGGAATTGGAAACCGACACGTTTTCCCGGAAAAATTTCAACATTACATAAAATGAATTATAATGTAGATTTAATAAATTTGTGTAATATGGCGCTGCTACACGTGTACCCTTAACGTAGTTCTCAGGGAGATTCGGCGTGACACAAAGTGTGACAAGGTTGGCCCTTTGAAATACAGGTACAACAGAAACAATAAGAAAGAGTGAGAGGAAGTTGTAGTGAAAGAGTACAGCAAGGTTCGACACCACCCTCTACCGGAGCCTCGTGGAGCTTTAGCTGTTTTCGCTCAATAAACACTTACAACGCCCGGTTTGGAAACCGAAACTGCGATTCTACGACCGTGAGTCCGCTGCCCTAACCACTGGGCCACTGCGCCTCCACATTGCTCCCAGACACAACTGCATATATAAATATATATAACATACATACATACATACATACATACATACATACATATATTTATCTATGTAGGTGTGTGCGTATATATATGTATATATAATGCAATACTATGTATGGGAGTTCCATTATTTTAGTTTTTCAATGAGAATTTCGAATTACATCCTGTTTCCGATTTACGACCTACTTTCATTACGTGTTGAGTTTCCGTGTGTTAAAAATTTAGACAGAAATAATCCATTACAATATGTATATTACCCTGCAGTTGATTTATAATTTATAGACGTCATGCTCGAGAAATTTCTTCCAGATATTAGTGTAGATTTACTATATCGCTTGATAATCACATGCAGCTTTCAACACCACAATGCTGAAATATAATAGTTTCCTGATGATAAAATGAAGTTGACAGGTTTTATATAATTATATAATCTAATTTCTTGTAATTATATAATTCTATTCTGATTAGAACCAAATTTACACGAGACATCAATGCATTGTCTAAGGCAGTTTTTCAATATCTAATGTTGTACTTACTTTACTCTTAATACACAAATTATTGACTACTGCAGACACTCAAATAATCAACACATAGATGAACTATCTATGTAATAAAAATAGTAGTCTTTAAAACATGCGCCATACTGTCTTAAACTAAACTTCACTTCGACAATGTGGTTCTAGATATATATTGAGTTCGTTAAATGAGAGATGATTTCAGGTTAAATCTTTTGCCTATTTCCGCCAGAGGACTGCGGCGACTCAGGGAACCGCCTTGAAGAAATTTTAGTCGAATGAATCGACCCTAGTACTTATTTTTTAAAGCCAGGTACATATTTTATTAGTTTCTTTTCCCAAACGCTAAATTAGTGACGTAAACAAGCTAACACCATTCGTCAGGAGATGGTCAGAGACAAACACAGACTCCAAGACCTTGATATACATAGATACATATATATATATATATATATATATATATATATATATATATACATATATTCTTTTATTCTTTTATTTGTTTCAGTCATTTGGCGGCGACCATACTGGAACACCGTTTTTAGTTGAACAGCTCGACCCCAGGAGATATTCTTTGTAAGCCTAGTACTTATTCTGTCGGTCTCTTTTGCCGAACCGCTATGTTACGTGGATGTTAACACACCATCATCGGTTGTCAATCAATGGTGGCGGGGACAAACCTCCACACACAAACATATGCATATATGCATATACATATATATACGATAGGCTCCTTTCAGTTTCCGTCTACCAAATCCGCTCACAAGGCTTTCATCGGCCTGGGGTTATAGTAGAAGACACTTGGCTAAGGTGCCACGCAGTGGGACTAAAGCCAGAACCATGTGGCTGGTAAGCAAACTACTTACCACACAGCGAAAATTTAATTAGAGGTTGTGTATAGAGGTTGTGTATAGAGGCTTATAAATAAGGAAGTACTGGTTCAATATTGAGTATTTTTGTGGGGAATGAATTTCCTTAAAATAGTAGTCTTTAAAACATGCGCCATACAGAAAACATATAGTTTATATTCATCTAACAGAAGAAAAGAAAATGGAGATTAAGAAGTGGATAATTGTTTATTATGAATTTATAAACACACACTTTAGCATACATAAGCACACATATAGCATCTAAAGGTAGGTTTTTTTTCCCTCTGATGATAGTTTAATGAGCATTAACAGAAACGAGTGTAAGCGAAGATGACCAATATGCTGTTAATAATAAACAATCATTAACCTCCTAATCTACACTTCTTCTTCCATGTATAAGTATATACATATATGTATACACACACACACACACACACATATATATATATATATATATATATATATATATATATATATATATATATATATATATATATATATATATATATATATATACCTTTTCTATTGGTCTTTACTCTGTTTCTGAAGAAGAGCTCTGCTCGGAACGTTAAACCAGCTGAGCCTCTGCTAATACACGTCCTCGTGTTGTTGGTTTTTGTGTTTGTTCTTAATTTGTTTTTGTGGGGGAGATTTACTACATATATACGACGAATTTCTTCCGGTTTCCGAATACCAAATGCACTCACAAAGCTTTACTAGGCTCGAAGCTATAATAGAAGACACATGCCTAAGGTACCGCGCAGTGAGGCTGAACCAGGAACCATTTGGTTAGGAACAAGCTTCCCTCCACACAGCCACGCTTTCGGTTATGTCAACGGTATTAAATAATTTTGTGCCAGCTATATAGTTTCAACATGGTCACTAGCCATGAAGGAATTTTTAAGTAGCTACTCTCATTTCATAAAATGTAATCACGAAAACAATGACACAAGTTATTAGAGTTCCTCATAGCCATAAAAATAGAGGATAATCACGTTTCTTTTAGATCTTCTGGGATTAAATAACAAATATGCAATCAAAATAGAATTGTTAATATTGAGGCACAGGTCAATGAGTTTTGATTGGTTTCCTCCAGAAATAGTAAACGATTGGGAATAAGCTTATCTGTTCTTATGATATAAAATCTAATTATAAATAGAGCATATACTTTGAGTATATATTAGAATAGCTGCAGGAATGGCTGTGTGGTAAGTAGTTTGCTTACTAACCACACGGTTCTGGGTTCAGTCCCGCTGCGTAGCACCTTAGGCAAGTGTCTTCTACTATAGCCTCGGGCCAACCAAAGCCTTGTGAGTGAATTTGGTAGACGGAAACTGAAAGAAGCCTGTCGTATATATGTATGTGTGCGTGTGTATATGTTTGTGTGTTTGTCCCCCACCATCGCTTGACAACCGATGGTGGTGTGTTTACGTCCCCGTAACTTAGCGGTTCGGCAAAAGAGACAGATACAATAAGTACTAGGCTTACAAAGAATAAGTCCTGGGGTCGATTTGCTCGACTAAAGGCGGTGCTCCAGCATAGCCGTAGTCAAAATTACTGAAACAAGTAAAAGAGCAAACGAGTATAGTAATTTCTGAAGTAGTTGAAAATAGGTAGCATTGCTAACGAGAGACCCCCAAGTAACTAGTATGTATAGTTAACTAAGAAATAGTAGAAACTACGGGGTTGTGGAACAAAGATAGTAATGATGCTTAGTGTGTAGTAGTAAATAAGATTGGATAACTCTTGAATATTGATAAATACGGAATCTTTGCTAATAGGATATAGCTGCACTTGACTAGTAGTTGACTCTACAGTTACTCGCGACGAGTAGGAAATCGTAAAGGCTAGGAAGGAACAATATCTAAAGAACTAAAGTTGTATATGGAAGACGATGCAATATCTTCAGAACAGACTAAAATATAACTTAAATAATATTCTATCTTATATTGACAATTCCAGGTTACACAGAGAATTTTGATGAACGTGGAATCACAATGGTAATTCAACCGGCTAGAGACACCAGCCAAATCTCCCATATATCACTGCATATTGTCTGATATAAGGAATGATACAATGATGCAGTACTTCTCTGATATAAAAATTAATGAAAAGGAATGATGATCGATGAAACTGAAATGGTTATTGAAATAATTAATCAAGGAAGCTATGGAGAAGCAGATCACAGCAGCAACGACAATAGGAACAAGTACTGAAATAATTGTTTAACAGAAGGAGATGAACTAGATGTATGCAGGCGATACAATTGGAGAAGATAGTAACAAATATGAATCAGTTACCATATGTCTATCAATACTTTCCGGAACTGACAAAAGCCAAGGAAGTCGATAGTAAAGAAATGTGAAAAAGATTATTTTTCCTCTTGCTACACATAGAAAAAGAAAAGTAAGATATTGTTTGATATTAAGCATTAAAAGCGAATAAAAGAACTAAAAACTGTGGCAGAGAAATCGAAACACTGACCTCGAGAAATCAACACATTCAATAATGAATATATATATATATATATATATATATGGTGTGAAATACTGTTTTTGTAATAAGAAATGAACCAAATCGCAAAAATAACATAACAATCAGTCAGTGTCAATACTTCATAGATTGGGATAAATGACACATATTCATAATTCAGACTCTTCCACAAATAAATAATGTTTTTAATAAATATAGAAAACAAAACTCCAGAATGTCAAGTGTAAAACTTAACAGAAGCTGAGGAATAAATCAAAAGCGAATTCCCACCAGGAATTGTCAATTTTAATTTCTCTCAGCTTATTTCGTGTCCAAATTAATTGATTAACTTTTCTTTATTTAATAACGTTATTTAATTCTAAATTGTTCCCTTTCACGCACAAAATATTCAGTTACTCACTCAATCTCACTGTCTCCCCTCTCTCACTCTTTCTCTTCTCTCCCACTCTCTCTCTGCTCTCCCACTCTCTCTCTGTATATATATATATATATATATATACATATATCACCCATATGTATAAACTCAGTGTTAACGTTGTTAATAAGTTGTTGGGAAGTGAGACTTTGTGAAACGACATAACGAGAAACAAATTATATTATCGGTTTAATGATATACACAAGAATTAAAGTTCTTACACCATATTCTCTGCTACAAAATATCCGAATAAAATTCAAAGCATATATTTTTAAATACTGTACAATATGTGTTGCACAAACATTTGAGCAAGATTCTTTACAAAATAAGAAAAACCAGGGTAATTATTTTATAAAATTTATAACTTTTACAGTTTTTTTTTCTTTTTTATTAGATGTCTTCTTTATGTTTCTATAATTCCTTTTAGAGATTCTTTCTACTCCTTACATCAGTGGTACTAAACTGAGGTCCATATGGGCCCTTGGGGTTCATATGGTCTACGTAAGGTTTTATTGTTAAAATTTACGTTCAATAACTTGCATATAATTCTACAATACACAACAACGTTTTGAGAGTTAGCTGTATTGGTTAAGAGACGTTAATGGAGACTAGATAAAACGAAGCAAGACTACAAGTTCATAACTAATTGCTGTTGTTTTTGTTGCTGTTGTTGTTGCTGTCGAGGCGGCAAGTTGAGAGAATCATTAGCTCGCGGGGAAACATGCTTAACAGTGTTTCGTCCGTCATTACGTTCTGAGTCGAAATTTCACCGAGGTCGACTTTGATTTTCATCCTTTCGCGGTCGATTCAATAAGTACCAGTTACGCACTAGGGCGGGCGATGTAATCGACTGGTCCCCTCCCCCCAAAAAAATTTCACGCCTTGTGCTTTTAGTAGAAAGGATTATTATTATTGTTGTTCTTTGTTGTTACAGCAGTGAGCTGACAGAATCGTTAGGAAGCCGGAAAAATGCTTAGCAGCATTTCGACCGTCTTCACATTGTGAGTTCAAATCCTCCCGTGGTCGAGTTTCCCTTTTATCCTTGCAGGGTCGATAAAATGAGTACCAGTTGAGCACAGGCGTAAGTTTAAACGACATCCCCTCTCCACTGGAATTGCTGGCCTTGTGCCAAAATTTGAAACCATTATTATCATTGGTACTGGTGTTATTGTTGTTTTCTGCTTTTAAGGCGGCTAGTTGGCAGAATGATTACCATGCCAGGTAAAATGCGTAGTGTCATTTTGTCATTATGTTCTAAATTCAAATTCCCTAAGGTCGACTTTACCTTTCATCCTTTTGTGTTTGATAACATAATTAGCAATTGAGCACTGGAATCGATGTTACCGTTTTTCAGCCTCACCTTAAATGGCTGTCCATGGGCAAAAATGTGAAAGTATTATTGTTGTTAACGCCGATGACAGGCGGAATCGTTATCACACCGCGCAAAATTCTCTGAGACATAGCATCCGTCTTTACGATCTGTGTTCAAATTCCGCCCGGTTCGACTTTGCCTTTCATCATATCAGGGTCGATAAAATAAGTGCCAGTTTAGTACTGGGATCAATGTAATCGACTCACTCTGTTTCCTGAAATTGCTCGCCGTGTTTCAAAATTTAAAACCATTATTATTATAGTAGTTGTTAAGACACAAGTCCAGCAATATCAGCGGCGGTGTAAGTCGATGACATCGACCCCGGCATTCAACTGGTACTTATTCTATCAACACCGAAACTATGAAAGCAAAGTCGGCCTCGGTGGATTTATATACACACAAGAAATATGTATAGTTTGTATTTCAGGGTTTGGATTCTGCGTTTTAATATTAGGTTATAGTGAGGTGCAATGTATGTTGTTTTGTGCTTGAAATATTTGTTTTACTGGTATTTTATAGTGTGGTAAAAAGTGTTTTAGCAAATATTATTGAATGAAAATAGAATAGAGTTAGTTCGTAAGAAAGTTCTTTTGGCAGTAATGTGCGAGTAAAGTAACCTTGATTTGAAAGGATTCATTTCATTGGTTAAAAAATGTACTAACTGTTTTGATTTTTGACCCAAAATTATTCTGAAAGATTGTTTCTGGGTGCTTGTAGAAATTTCCAATGATGGCTATAAAAACCACAATTACTTCATATTTCGCAGTGACATTTACGCTGTCCTCGCGAAGCTATGTCACACAAAACCTTGCGTGCCTCCTAGTGTTAAAATGTCTCTGACAATAACGTAATAGACGCGGAATTATTCTTTATTATGACCTTAAGTTATTTATTTTAACTTTTTCTATATAATATTTTGATGAATTAGTTAAGGAATTTTATACTTGTCATCTCTTCACGATAAGTTATCTTAAAAATAATAATAATAAAAGACTTGAAAGCGATTTTCATTACAATTCCTTGGCTCAATCTTTAAGAGAGAACGTAGGGAGATTACTCCTGATATATATTTTGCAATTTCAGTTATTTATCTCTATAAAATAAAAGAAGTATTGATCATAATACGGCTCTGATTTTATGCATTCGAAAATGCTTGTTCTATTTACTACTTGTTCTATTTACTAAGTTGCAAGAGAAAGTCATTAAAGAAAATGATTTATACGTCACATACAACATATCTATACAACATATTCAGTTTGTTTTCAATTAAAACCATGCGGAATTGTTGCACCAAGACACATTATCATCTGCTTAAATTAACTGGTCTTGATTGTTGAACTGTTGACTCCTAGATAACAAGAAACAGTTGAACTGACAACCAGAACTCATTTATCTCGTTCAGTTAAACTGGTGACCCGACAAAATGTATATATATGTATGTACATATATATATATATATATATATATATATATATATATAATACCATCATGCTAAAGATAGCAGTCGAAACTTGACTCTAAAATCACATCAAATATTCATACACACACACACACACCCTGAAATTATATGGTTCCTATTTATTCAATGTGATTGTGTGTGTGTTTGTGCGTGGTGTGCGTGTATATTTATGTTTATGTTAGTGCGTGTATGTGTGTATGTATGTGTGAGTGCGCGTCTATCGATGTGTGTAATACTTCATGCATAAGCTTTTTATGCACAATTTGTGTATAGTTGTTGCGTGGAAAGAAATATTTATTATTGACTATAATTAGAAAAATAACTGCATTTGATCGATGGTTGTAGTGTTAAAAACGTGTATAATTTTCTAGTTTCGGAACAAAATGTTGGTAACATTGTTATTATTTTCTTTTACCAATTAATTTTAATTAGTAGCTTTTTAGAGAATACAAAACCTTTGAAAAATGTGTCCATATATATTATGTTTCGTTTCTTTGGTTTTGTAAGTTATTTTTCTCAAGAAATATCAGAATCGATCAAGGTGTGCAAATCTTACTTTGTATATTGTTACATGGCGTTTTGACACTAATATTACATTGCAATTGGAAGTCTGTACCTCTTGATTTCTATGGAACAAATATTATAGCGTTTCTTAGGTCATTCTGATTCTGAAGAGATATTTGAGGAAGTGAGGACCAAGAAAATTTACCCACACCAGATTGCATAATTCAGTCTCCTTAGTCCAGGTTTGCGTTCCCTCTGTGTCTACCTTCAGATTTCTCTGACAACGTGCATCTGTCGAAGAAATATGGACTATAAAACGCGAAGAGTCTTCTCCGACTTTCTTTCTAATTGGCGGTTATAGTTCTAAGAGACGCAAATGAAATCGTACAGTATATATATATATATATATATATATATATATATATGTATATATATAAATATATATATATATATATATATATATATATATATATAAATATATATATATATATATATATATATACATGAATACATATATGTGCGCATTTGTATTTGTGAATGTGTATATGCGTGTATGTGTACGTGTGTAAGCATATGTATGCGTGCGTGTGCATATGTATGTATACATGTATATATATACGTTTATATATATATGTTTATATATATATGTTTATATATATATGTTTATATATATATATATACGTTTATATATATATGTTTATATATATATATATGTTTATATATATATGTTTATATATATATATGTTTATATATATATGTTTATATATATATATATATGTTTATATATATATATATATGTTTATATATATATATATATATATATGTTTATATATATATATATATTATATATATATATGTTTATATATATTATATATATATATATGTTTATATATATATATATATGTTTATATATATATATATATATATGTTTATATATATATGTTTATATGTTTATATATATATATATATATATATATATGTTTATATATATATATATATATATTATATATATATGTTTATATATATATATATAATATATAAAATATGTTTATATGTTTATATATATATATATATATATGTTTATATGTTTATATATATATATGTTTATAT
>NC_142948.1:14692941-14752941 GCF_046866305.1 Octopus bimaculoides | reverse complement strand
TTTTGTCCGTCCTTGCCTTCAGAGTTCAAAATACGCTAAGGTCGACTTTGTCTTTCATCCTTCCGGGATGAAATAAATTATCAGTTGAGTACTGGGGTTGATGCAACCGACTTCCGCTCGTCGAAATTGCTAATCTTGTGCCAAAGTTTGAAACTAATATGACAATAAGGCTCATTATTTCAGTGTTTATATATATATATAAATATATATATATAAATATATATATATAAATATATATATATAAATATATATATATAAATATATATATATAAATATATATATATATATATATATATATATATATATATATATATATATATGTATATATATATATTAAAATTTATTTATCTATATATATATATCAACTTAGTTGAAAAACTTCGATAAGGTAAATATGTTAATAGTTACCAGGGTAGCAAAATTTACAAAGAAGTTGGGATATTATACCTGGTTAAGAAGTAGAAATTCCATGTTAAAGTGATGTATTTTGAGTTGATATGATAAAGAATAAATGGAGTAAAATGCATATAATAAGTAAGTTCCTTTAATTCCGACACATGTTTCGAAAATTACATGCACTCTATTCCAAAGGAATAAAAGATGTTATTATACATGTAATTTTCTCTTCAGGAAACCATTCTTTAAATGCAAGACTTGTACCGAATGTGAAAATTACGTATTTGGAAGAACACTACATAGCTAAGTTTAAAAAGACCGTTAGATGTAAGAACCCTAGATTACAGGATGTAGTATTGGGAGGAAAGTGATGAATACTACAAGTGGAGTTTAAATTAAATAGAAGTCATAGTAAACCACAAAAATCTTTTTTAAAAAATAAATTAAATGTTTGGTAAAAAATGTATGTAAGTGGAAAAAGAAAGGGGAATAATCCAGTAGATTTGTGTTTAGGGCATATGTTTACGTTCGTAAAATTTCGTAAATAAACGTGGAGCAATAAATTTGCTTATAATGTGAATAGTTGATATGGGTAACCGTTAATAGGGTATCATGTTAATTACAGTAATTAACCTATGTGAATGGCAATACATAATATAATTTCATAAAGCCTTAAACATTTAAATTATGTGAAGAAATGGATTTGCAATAAATGCATATTTAAATTCATATTCCAATAAAACGTGAATCACATGTACCACGTATAGAACACGTTAAAATATAATTGAAGAAGAGTAGAGAATACAGTTTCAAGTTTACGGAAAAAAAATGCGAGTTCTTAACGCAAAAACTTAAATACTTGTGTCTGGTAGTCACTATAAATAAGGTGACATCCGTCAGTATAAAGTGAGAGTACAACGTAGGCGGTCATAGACAGTCGTGTCATTACTGGTCTTACTAACTATACTGCCGTACCAGAGAGTGCGTTATAACAATCCGACGTGAAGGCTCACAACATTGGTTTCAAATGTTGGCTTCCGGCCAGTAAGATTGGGGATGAGGTAAGTGGCTCATATGGTTTCCAGTGCTCAACTGGTACTTATCTTAACAGCCTCAAACCGATGATAGACAAAGTCGAATCCGGCAGAATTCGACGTCAGAACGTGAAAACTGACGAAAAGTTGCTAAGCATTTCACTCGGCATTCTAACGATTCTGACTGCTGGAAGCTTATTATGTGTATAATATTGATGACAGAAAAATGAGTTAGACGTCCTGGAGGTGTCGTTTCATTATATTTATTAATATGCGTACGTAAAATTATTGAGTTTCTTAAATAAGTGATAGAATACTATTGATCTTCTTTTCTAGTTATGTACATGTATATGTACACACTAAAATTCCAAATACTCGCATATGTGCACACACACACACACACACACACACACACACACACACACACACACACACACACACACATATATATATATATATATATATACGTGTGTGTGTGTGTGTAAACGTACACATACTCATATATCACTGCATCTGTTTGTTTTGATTTAATCTAATTAATTATTTGTTCAACGGGTTAATCTCTAACGACTTCGAAAAAAACATTATATTAAAGATATTAAACTTATGAACTAATGAACATTTGAAATAATTTCAAAGAATGTAAACGACGATGCTCTTGAGGCTGGAATTAGAAGGCTTTGTAGTCGGCCTTTGTGGTTTGGCACTGGCAGTTGATTTATGATTTATTGATGAGACTGTTTTTCTCTTTATAGAAAATTTAAAAACAAAAAATTTGACCTTACACTGCACCTTTAATTCCTTGCTTGCTTAGGTTTTATATTCTGTCTATAAGTAGTTTTTATGCATTTGTTTTGAAAGATTCCTGATGAGAAACTGTTTTCTTTCTTATTTTTGCCCAATGCTTCGAGTGAGATCAGGATGCATCTTAAAAAATGCAACTGATGTGAAGGAAACCTGAAATGGTTGCGAGATCTTAGGGCTTAACAGTTTTGTAAAATTAACATCAAAACATCCTGCTGGAAGAGAGAGATTAATTTGCCAAATACGTGTAGCAACAACTGCATGAGTGCTTTATTTCTGCATCAATAGAAACCAACTGATAGAATAAAAGAAGCAGCAACATCATCACAATTAGAGCAAAAATATAAACATCATCTTCGACAATAGTCACTATTATACCACCAAAATCAATAGCAGGACTTGTGTATAACGATTCCTCTCAGTTGATGCCCAAATCCAGCAACACGGATTGGTTAGTGAATTATTTAAGCGCTTTCTGACAGAGGCAATAATCAACAAAATTGGTTTTGCCCGCAGGAGAAATGATTAGAATTGAATGCATAATGTTAAGTAAGGAAGGAAGTAGTTATAGCAAAATCTAAAAAGGAGTTTATTTTTAGGAATTTAGAAGAAGATTTTAGGAAGGACATCTCAACCGACGTCCTTGAGAGACGAATGGCACTAACACCATTGTGCAATGCGAAGCATTAAAGCAGAGATGACAGATTTAAATCAGGTGCTCTAAGCAACAAAAGGGTGAAAGCCGTTCAATGGACCCGAACGACAGAGTAGGGATTCGGCAAAAGAGTCACATTCGTTTTTAACAGATCATAGTGAGCATGTATTACTTATTCACACGCAGATGTGTTTGGCTTAACTGCATTATGTTCGATTGTTCAGTGAGAGGGGCGAGTCACGTTGCAGGAATGGTGAGTCACGTTGCAGGAGTGGCGAGTCACGTTGCAGACTTCAATGCCTATTTCAACAGTCTTTCACGAATATCGTTTATGGAACCGGAATGTCTGAAGAATCGAAAGTGACAACTGAAATACAAGAAGCGAATGCTAGTAACGAGGGCAGTAGACAGGTGATCTTGCATGATATACGAGTTATTTTTTCAGAATTGTTCAGTGAACTCTTGTTAGATATCCATTGCAACTGGGAGTAGTTCGGTAAAGCGCAGGAAAAATTGTATTGTTTATAAAGGAATGCATATATTGTCAAGTATCAGCCCATATCTTTTCCGCATTCAGATGCCAAAATGTGGGCCAATGTTTTAGAGAATGGGCTGTCTTTTGTTATCGAGAGTATGAATGACGTGCTGAAGTGCGCTGTCTTGAATAGATCTATCCATTTCAGAATCCATGTAATGTTAATTATCATGAAAATGGTATGTAACGTGGCACCGGAGGAGCTCTGAATCAATCAAAAGTCGAATATAGATAATTGAGCTGTCCTTTTATCAGCTGGATTTGGTTCCGTCTTCAGGTACTCTATGACCACAATGTACAGCGACATCTGTTTGATGACTATATTGAATGACTTTCTATTTGAACCACCCAATGCCCTGCATTTGTTGAGTTCTTTCCCTTTCTTATCACTTCCCTCCCCATCGTTTCTTTGTATTTGAACTTTATAATTTCAAATAAAAATTTTAGTGAAATATAAAAAAAGTGGAAAACAATACATGTTGACGAAGACGAAGATTACAGATGAAAGGTTTTGGACTTAAGACGTACAAAGTTAAAAGTGATGCCACAAATCACCTTCTCCAACGTTCTAACATTATGATAGTCTGTGGCTCTTAACTGCTACTTTATTCATCAGTCGCAACAGGATGAAACGATAAGTTGACTCAGTATATAGAGAGCTAACCAAATAGCACAATGCATTCTATCCGTCGTTCTGAATGCCTCCAGCTACTTCTGGGAGTCGATGAATCTTGTATCACTCGTGTAAATTGCATACTATGATAGACGATAAGCGGCTCTTTAACATTGAGGCATTTTGTACATATGTAAAGTAACTACAGGCACAAGTAGCAGCCGCAGTAGTAGTAGTAGTATTAGTATTAGTAGTAGTAGTAGTAGTAGTAATTTAATCGCACTCCTGCTGTGACATTGGGACAAAGTGATAATTCCACTGTTGTAATTTATATAATACTAACGTCACGATAGCTAGTAACTAGCTTCTGCTGCTGCTGCTGCTGCAACTACTACTACTACTACTACTACTACTACTACTACTACTACTACTACTACTACTACTACTACTACTACTACTACTACTACTGCTGCTGCTACTACTGAAGCTGCCGCTGCTGTGTTACAACTGATGCTGCTTCTTTTAGTATTGAAAGTATTTATTAACTAGCGGTAAATCTGAAAAATCTACAAGCAACACTTAAGATCAACAGTGGCTACTGTGGCAACACAGAGTGGGCATACGTATCACTGAGAGATTCAGATCTCATATGGTTAGTTTTCCTGTTCTCTGCATTGGTTTGCAATTTCAATGTTGTTTTCACAGTAGCGTTGTGTTCACCGAAGAGATTTTGCGTAAAATTTGAAAGTGCATGTGCTAGGAAATGGATTGTATGTGCGATTCAAATGGCCTTCATAGTCACAGCATTTTCCCATGCTGATTCTATCCAATAGTTTTAATAATAGAGGGTAAATTATGCTCAACCATGTTAACAGCAATTCATTAAGCACGTATTTTGGTCGACCCAATGAAATACATGTGCTCAAACAAGAAAGACAAATATTGAGAGCAGACGCAAACGTCACTGCGTTACTTTTCCAGCCATCTTTGACACAGGCTCTTATCATGTGGTGGAAGGCGTTACGTTCGCTATTGGTGGATCCATGTATTAAACACAGCATGACCAAGAAACACTGTTATGATGGTAGAGTTTGTTGCGGGATGTTTATATTTTGAGTTCTGAGTGACAGAGTTAATCTATTATTGCGTGAAAATTATTTCCATATCTCTGAATGCTTTTGGTGGATTTTAACTGTTGCATGTTGAGTGAAGTATTCCGTTGCAAGCCGAAGATAACCTCATACCGGGTTCCCATCAGTCCCGAAGTCTCTGAAAATATAAAACATGATGGACACCGATTTTTCGTCCATGTCAAAACTTAAAAATATATTAAATATATTACTAACAACACTTGCGGTCAATTTTAAATTAAACTTTCTCAAAGCAGTAATTGGAACTACAAGTCTACTTCCTTCACATGACGCCAGTCACCCACATAATGAATCCCCATATAAAGATGTACTCATTTCAGTTGAGTACAACGTAAAATCAAGTCATTTGTTCAAGGACATGAGTTGTTACACGAGCCAGGAATGCAACCGACGGTTTTAAGATGATCCTAATGATCTAACAAGTCGGCGAGCCTCCACTAATATCAAAATTATTTATAACGATGATTTAAGAACTGTTTAACATTTTTGCAAGAGATCAGGAATTTAGTAGGGAGGGAACACTGCATGACATCCACCCCAGTATTTTACTTTATCAACCTCGAAAGGGCGAAATGTAATACTGAACTGATTAATGAATTAATGATACTAATATCACTAGCATTAATCTTTCTTCACTTTGCTTCTATTGAAGTAAAAAAAGAGATGCAGTTGTCATGCTTATTGAAGTTATGACGATGACGTTATCTCATTGTACGTGAACTGGGTTTAGTTGGTGAACGGGATTCAGTGCTTCAATCTACAAAAGGCGTTCAAACGTCAATAGCTATTTTAAAGCTCCTGAAGATAGTAAATAAACTACACAAAAATACAAATGGTCATTCTATATGTTTCCACACACACATACACCAACATATCGTGCATGCGTATAGTACAAATCCCAAATTTCATTCAATAGAGCTTTATTTTAATGGATGTTATTAAAAAAAAAAAACGCTGGATCAATGATTTTTGAAATAGGATCTAAACTGAAAGAAAGTAGTTAGAAAGTGAAATTCATAATTACAGAGCTAGCCTTTAGTGTTTCCTTTGAATTAGTATTGTTATTCTGTTGGCTTGAAATGACAGCACACTCCCAAGAAAATCATAGTCAAGGGTCTTATTTGAAGTAGTGTATTATGCATTTCACTTGAAATGTAGTTAAATGGTATCATTGTGGTTAAGGCCGGCCCAGAAGCTGTAAAACAGCAAAATAAATTTAACATTTCATTCCTTTATTCTTAGCTGGTTTCAGTTAATGAACTGTGTCTATGATGAGTTATCACTTTCATTGCATCCTTGGCCACTGTGCATCTCTCTCTATTCATTTTGGTAATTGTGTTATGGAAATCGTATTATCAATCTATCAGTTTAATGTAATATACCAGAACGAAAAAAGAAAAAAAAAAACAAAGAAAATCTATCCGTATAAGCAAAAACACAAACATATATCTAATCATAAATATATATTCTTCATTCTTTCATCCTCTTATAAGTTTCAGCCCTAAGGCTGTGTCCATGATGGAGCATGTATGTATGCATATACAAAATACATTTGGCTTCTGAACGTACCGGTGTATAACATTTCAAAGCCACGCAACGGGTGAACCTGAAGTTACAATAGAAGACACTTTCGAAAATAGTATAAAATGAGATTGAAGCAACAACATTCATAACCAAACAACCTTACCTGCCAATATCTGTACTATTATTACTCGCAATGTTAATCAATTCAAATCACATCATAATTACGTTCATTTTAAATTCAGTGGCATGTTTCTTGCTTTACATATCTCACTGCTATTAATCATTAAGCTCATTAATAGTCTTAAAGCTTTTGTAAATTCTTCGTGAATTTCTAATTTGCTAGAAACATCGGGAAAGTTTACATCATATCACACTCACCTTATTCAGAAAATAGAAAATATCTAATAATATATTCTTGCTTTAAATTTAATACAATTAAAAATGGGATCTCGTCGGCTGACCGTTGGTATTGATCAAAGACTTCTACAAATAGAGTTGATGTACTTTCAAACAACGATATAAGTTAAGCAAATTGAGATCTGTGTCTATCGAGACTGGTTTGAATCAAGTACGCTTATATTTACAATCACAAAACGACTTTCATCGAGGGTCAAGTTGAGATAACTGCAACAGAATCTCACTTGCATTTTATAACCTAGTGATGGTAGACGGAGGTGACTGTAAAATGCCTGGTAGTATGACAATTTCCCCGATCCTTGGCGGTAGGCCCCTGGTCTGGTAGGCCACTTGCTGTGACACATACTCCAGTGGTGACTTCGTGTGTTCAGCTAACAGCCAGGCTAAGAAAAGCAAACTGTCGAAGTATCAATCGCTATCTGCTGCGTTTATGGTCGAGATTCTGGTCGTGTACAGCCTCGACGTTGTCGGCCCCGGGTTATATCCCTACTCACCGCTATCGAGGCGAGGATGGCTATATGCATGTGCGAGCCTCATGAGTCAGATGTCTGTTCCAGCACGTTTCCCTTATTTAATTGTAGGTCATTAACATTTGTGAGATAAGTTTTTGCGAATAGTTTGTGTTTAGTATGTATTTCGTGTGTAAGCGCTTTCGTTTTTCAACTTTTAAAAAATACGCATTGTGGGCTAGTATATAATGAGGAAATTGTTTTTTATATTTTACGTAATGGCGTCAACTGTTGCTGGTATAGTCTCCGATTTAGAATTGTTATATCGAATCCTTATTTTATCTTTGATAGTATGTAATTTTAATCTTATATTTTGTAAAAGGGGAACATTTCAGATCTTTCATTTGTACAAATGTCTACATGTTTACAACATGTACTATTGTGATGGACAGGCAGGTAGACAAAAGAACAAATTTAATTTCAATCTACAACAATTGGGCTTCATGAACACGCGTCCATCTAAAACTAATTCCAAAACAAAAACAAACTACAAAACAAAGGCGACTGTGATGTTCATGATGGTAATAATGATGATGGTGAGGTTGATGACGATGGTTGTGGGTGTGGTGGTAGTGGCGATGATGATGATGGTGTGTGGATTATTAGTTGATTCTGGTGAAAATATTGTTGAAGACTATGCAATAATAAACGCGATGACTATAATTTAAAAATAAAAAAATTGTTTTTTTTTTAAATAATAGCAATAATTACGCAAGTCCATGAGAAATATGTTTTCAATTGGGAAAATAATTATTCGAAAGAAAATAGCAATTCACATCATAAAGATAACTAAAACACAAGCTCTACCTAATATATATATATATATGTGTGCGTGTGTGTGTGCGTGTGTGTGTGTGTGTGTATCCAAACATACACATACGTATATTTACATTGAATTCATGTATATATATATATATATATAGAGAGAGAGAGAGAGAGAGAGAGTAAGAGAGAGGGAGAGAGAGTGAAAGAAAGAAGCACATAAGTAGATACATATCACAGAAATGCACACAGATATGAGAGTTAGAGTGGACGTGAGAGGCAAATGGCTGGGTGTGCACACATATATATATATATGTACACTATATATATAGCCGGGCATTGAGGTAAGGAATGGCAGTAAACAGAATAACAATGGTGAAAATGTACTAATATGCGACCATTTATAATTTTTAAGTAAGAAAACAACTTTAAACTTCTTGAATATTGGTAGACAAATAATACAGCATTGGAAAAAATGTACGAGATGAATTCATTAAATCTGACTACAATTTTATATCTATCTATCTTTCTATCTATCTATCTATCTATCTATCTATCTATCTATCTATCTATCTATCTATCTATCTATCACGTTGGGAGTTGAATATTCCAGGATATTATAAATACATACACACTCACACACATACATGCAAATATACATATTAATATAGTAGAGGGCAAGGGTGTATGAAGCTTGCTTCCCAACTAGATCGTTCTGGGTTCAGTTCCCGGGCCGACCCAAATATTCCTAGTGGATTTGGTAGACAAAAACGTAAAAAGCCCGCTGTATATATATATATATATATATATATATATATATATTTCAAGGGCAAGCGAGTACGCATAGAAGTCGCTAACATGCTAGAAAAAGGCGCCAGTGTCTAAAATCTGAATTAAGATATCACCATAGCATATAAACGAAATCATATTTTTGAATCTTTATTCTGAATATAAGTTGTTGTTGGCACTCCGTCGCTTACGACGTCGAGGGTTCCAGTTGATCCGATCAACGGAACATCCTGCTCTTGAAATTAACGTGCAAGAGGCTGAGCACTCCACAGACACGTGTACCCTTAACGTAGTTCTCGGGGATATTCAGCGTGACACAGTGTGACAAGACGGACCCTTTGAATTACAGGCACAACAGAAACAGGAAGTAAGAGTGCGAGAAAGTTGTGGTGGAAGAGTACTGCAGGGTTGGCCACCATCCCCTGCCGGAGCCTCGTGGAGCTTTTAGGTGTTTTTGCTCAATAAACACTCACAACGCCCGGTCTGGGAATCGAAACCGCGATCCTATGACTGCGAGTCCACTGCCCTAACCACTGGGCCATTGCGCCTCCACCTGTATATAAGTAGAAACAGCGTATTTGCGCTGTCGATGTTTTTTGCTTTATGAGTATGTATTTTGTTCGTATTTATATGCATTCATTGGTTTATATTACACTGGTGATGGAAAAAGGGATTACTCCTTAATCTTGAAATCAATCGATATGAAATTGTACCGCTTCGTGTATCTCTTTCGTTTATTTGCACTAGTAGGGCGTGTGTTTATACGATATAGTAATTTCTTAAGTTAAATTTTAGGCATTTACGTCTTTTTCCAGCATGTTCGCGACTGGTATCAGTACTCACTTGTCCTTGAAATACACACACACACACACACTCACACACACACACACACACACACACACACACACACACACACACACACACACACACACACACACATATATACATATATATGTGAGTATGTTTGTGAATTTGTGGGTGCGAGTATGACTTTGTGTCTATGTTTGTCTCCCTTTCACCGTTCGACATTAGGTGTTGTTACGCTTACGTAAGTGAGCGGTTCTGCAACACTTTGATAGATGCGATATGTACAAGGCCTTAAAAATTTGTGCTATGATCCATGACTTCGACTAAAACTCTTCAAGGCAGTGCTCCAACATAGCCGCGGTCAAATGAATGACATAAGTAAAAGAATAAAAGGATATATATATATCTATATATATATACAAAATTTTTGAGGTTTAGTTCACTGGTGATCTAAATGAATAGATACGCTAAGTAAGAGCTATAAAGGGTTTATTAGGATTTAATTCCGAGATTCTAATCTTATTGCTAATCTTATTATTGTTACAGATATTTTTATGATTCCTAATATTGTACATACTACCCATATTAATATCTAAATGACTAATGCCATCATTTGTGTGCGTTAAATTATTGGAGTAATTATTATTGTTACAGGTATGAACATTACCAATATTATGATCATATCTGGGATGGCCGTCTAGAGAAGAATCTAAAAACCTGAGATTATGGGAAGATATAATCTGTAACAAATTTTTAGTATTCGAAAACCCAAATCTAACCTTATGCGAGTTGATTATTGTGTAATAGTGGGAACCTTTAGGGAAGTTCCTACTCACCGCATCTCGGAACTGCCGGACCAAATTTGATTTAACCTGCTAATCATTATTCGTCGTTTAGGGATAGGAATAAAGCTAGCACCACCAGCCTAAGTAAATTTATTTGGGAACTGAAAGATTGCAATAAGGAGTTCTATTTGGAATCGTCTAGGATCTTTTTTAAAACGGGGGCCACATTTTTCATTAACGAAACACTTTGAAACTTGGAACACTGGTAGAATGTGTCATATAAAACATCTTTTTCTCTTAGTCTTCTTAAAAAAAAAAGAAATCCCTAAGTTATTCCATGTTAAAGTTGTCGTATTTCTGTAATTTCAACCAATCACTGACGTCCATTCAGCCGATATACATTAAGTGCCGACTACATAAACAAACGATTCTGAAACAATTCTATCGGTGATAGGGTTAGGGTTAGGGTAAAACAGCAAATTTAAAAAGAAAAAAGCAAATAAAACGAAGAAAAAAAGGAAAATGAAGAAAGCAAATTTAAAATGAAAAAAGCAAATAAAACGAAGCTATGGCTTAATCAGCCAAAGGAGTAAATATAAACAACTGAATACTTGTCAGTGATTGGTTGAAATTATCGAAATAAGACAATTTTTTACATGAAATAAATTCGAATACAAAAATATTTTTCTGTTCTATAACACAAAATAGATAAGTATACGAAGTTTGAAAGTCTTTCGGTACCAAAAACACTACGTAAAACATTAATGAAAAATGTGGCCCCCGTTTTAAAAAAGATCCATCGTCTATACTGGCTACCTCCGTTCCCTACGAAAAAGGTAGGGATTTTTGTCCCCTTTGTAACTTGGAACTTTTCTATATCCTGTTCTCCAAGAATCGCCTAGTTAACCAAATAACTCAGAGGGCGTACCGTTGTCAGCACTTCAAGAAACATACCTTCTTTTATTACCGTTAACTCCATCATTCCAACTAAGTTAGGTTTTAAGCATTATTATTATCATTATTATTATTATTATTATTATTATTATTATTATTATTATTATTATTTATTATTTTTTTTTTCTTCTTCTCACTAAATGTCCTCTGAATAATATCTACTTCTACATCCACCGTAACTTGTCTTTCATTTTCCCTTTCTATAGTTGATTAAGTAATTTCCTTCCCAGTAATTGCTACTTGAGTTGCTATGTACCACTAGTTGCTTTGCCGACCTTCTCCTTATAAGCATGTATATTGTTGTTATTATTATTTCTCAACAAAATACGCTGTACCTCGTTCTTCCATTGATTAGCGCTAACATCAGTATATTAACATATCACAGGGTAATGTTGTTTCATTTATCATGCTTACATTCTTCGCTTCAAATCAGTATGTTATTAATCTTAATATTTTTATATAATCTTAAAGAAAACACATATGTATATATATATATGCGTATGTGCGTATGTAAGTGTGTGTGTGTATGTATATATATATATATATATATATATATATGTGTGTGTGCATATGTATGTGTGTATATATACAGGAATGTATGTATAGGTGTGCATATGTGTATATATATATATGTGTGTGTATGTATATATACATATATATATATATATTCTTGCCTCAATCACCACTAGTTCTTTATTTCCCCTTCTACAGTTAGCTAAGAAAATTCTTCTCAGTAATGCAACACAGGTTGTTGTTCTTACCTTCGGTGACCTCAACTAGGTATTTCCAATCTTCTCGTAAGCGTGCACATTATTATCATTATTACTTCTCCAATAAATATCCTGTACCTTGTTTTACCATTAACTAACGTTAATATCCGTATAATAATATAATATATCACTACTCTTTTACTCTTTTATTTGTTTCGGTCATTTGACTGCAGCCATGCTGGAGCACCGCCTTTAGTCGAGAAAATCGACCCCGGGAGTTATTCTTTGTAAGCCTAGTACTTATTCTATCGTCTCTTTTGCCGAACCGCTAAGTTACGGGGACGTAAACACACCAGCATCGGTTGTTAAGCGATGTTGGGGGGACAAACACAGACACACAAACACACACATATATATATATACATATATACGACGGGCTTCTTTCAGTTTCCGTCTACCAAATCCACTCACAAGGCTTTGGTCGGCCCGAGGCTATAGTAGAAGACAGTTGCCCAAGATGCCACGCAGTGGGACTGAACCCGGAACTATGTGGTTGGTAAGCAAGCTACTTACCACACAGCCACTCCTACGCCTATACTAGGCTATGATGTTTTATTTATTTTTCTATTCACTTTCTTCACTTCATATAAAATATGTAATTAGTTTTTCCTTAAATAGTAAATGTTTAATTTGATGAACTCCCTTAGTTCTCTCTCTTCCTCCATTTTTGACTTAGCAATTAGCTCACGATCTTTTTAGTTTTTTAGTTTTCTTTACTGTAACATATTTGTCTTCCTCCCCCCATTTCAATCCTTTAATTTAAACTTTTAGCATCACGTTTACAACCCCCTCCCTCTATAACTTTATGTAAACAAGCGTTCTTATTCCTAACGCCATGGAATAATATTATTGATCCCTTTATATCTCTATGTAAACAAGCGTTCTAACGGTCACTAGGCCATGTCACATCTTAGCTCGTAAGTTACGTCATTATTTCGCATTTGTCTTGCTTTTATATGTTGATTCCCTGAAGATGAATATATGTGGAATTCCAGCAGCTCTTATTTCTTTGTAGAAGTGCTCACATATATTTTGAAACATGTGTACGAATTAAAGGAACTTTTATTTATATGCATTTTGCTCCATTTATTGTTATTATTCATATATATATATATATATATATATATATATATATATATATATATATATATATGTATATATATATATATATATGTATATATATATATATATATATATATATATATATATATATATATATATATGTATATATATATATATATATATATATATATGTATATATATATATATATATATATATATATATGTATATATATATATATATATATATATATATATATATGTGTGTGTGTATATATATATTTATACACACACACACACACACACACACACACACACACACACACACATATATATATATATATGTGTGTGTGTGTGTGTGGATATATGCATTTCTATAGACTGTATACATTTAGTAAGAAACAAAGGTGACCGATTTGATGTATTACCGCTGTAACTCTGGGCTCTAAATTTCATAAAACCAGTCAAGCGTTCTGAAATATCTGAAATTATTATTCATTCTTTTGATATATCACGGAAAAAATTTCGTTCATACATGTCGCATATAATTAAACGTTATTCATAAGCCCCAAAACGGGCAAAGTGCTCCCCCTTTAACGGTCCCACGATTCACTGCGTGTTACTAGGGTAACTTCGCTTTGATGTATATTGTGTCTTTCACACAACTTGTATATCAGGACAATTTTTCCTTTCAAAACAAATACCAGCGTATCATGACTTTCTATTTTCATATATGCACGTAGCATGATAAATAGATGACTATATGCCTACACATCTATCTAAAACACACAAGAACAAATGCACGTGCACACGCAATGCCCTTAATTTTTGAAGAAAAATTCAATTTCGTTTTAACCGTTCGTGGTTTATTTAGCTTGTACAGATCTTTGTATTATTATTATTATTATTATTATTTTTAACTTGGAATAAATTGAATGAAATTTATGCTTGAAATAGGTTCAGAGTAAAATAGTAGTGAATGTTGTTGTGACCGTAGCAGTAACAACAACTTTCACAACCTGTAATAAATGTGTGTGTGTGTGTGTGTGTGTGTGTATACGTATATATGTATATCTCTATGTAAATGCGTTTATCAATTCAATTTGCAAGACTCCTGGTCTGAAATCGTGTGTTGAAACAGATATTTTTGTATTTCGTGATAGTCATTTTTATTATTATTATTATTATTATTATTATTATTATTATTATTTTGCCAAAATAAACACATGCACTATATATTTTTTTCTGCACTCCTTTATTACTGTTGATTTATTATTTTAACGCCTCTCAAATATCCGGAATTCTTTTGTCACTCATCTGTGACCTGTTCAGTGACAATTTTCGTTTTCCTGGCGTACTTGCACTACTTACTCCATTCTGTATATATGAGCGGAGATGTCCAAATACCTGATTTGGTGTCCAGGCGCGAAGTTATCCCTCTGGGAGTAGATTCCCCACTGTTTTCACAAAATCTCTCTAAGAGAGGGAAACTCTGAGGGAAAAACCTTCGACAATAGCAATATTCGATGATGTAGACTGGTTCTTTTCGAGTTGATGTTGTATATATTTAGAGAGAAGGACTGGATTTGTGCAAATCATTTCCCACACTCTAAAATATAATGATGCACAGGCATCAGACGAAAAATGTAAGACCTGTCATAAGAATGACTGGTTTTAGCCTTCGCACGTGTGGGATTATCGATCAAGCGATAGTAATACTCGAACACGAGTTGCAGCCATCAAAATAATGATATTCAAAAACTGATCAGAAGGACAAAAAATGAACAAATGGAAAACTTTCACATAAAACATAAACATACTTATTCCTTCGTCAATTATCTTCCAAAGGTCGTCACTTCTGTTGAAGAGCGTAGCTCGAAACGTCAAAGACTTTCCGTATTCCCGAGCGTCATACTAATATATACTTTTGTTATTTACACCACCTGTCCTCGTCTGTTGTTATTATTTGTATATTCTCCCATATATATATATATATATATATATATGTATATATATATATATATATATATATATATATATATATATATATATATATATATTTTCGCTGGGAAAATACAACTCGTCAAACACTTCTCATACTTGCCTTCGATTTGATCTTCGTGCACAAGAAATATTTTACAAAATGTGCTGGAAAATCTTCTCCCTATGACAGTAATGCCTCAATCTTTCTGTTATATCTTGCAAGCAATAAAACTTTTCCTAACACAGACCACAAACCGCCTCATTCGACCCTGTGTGCGCATATACAAACTTACAAGTACAGACAGATAGGCAAACATACACACACGTATGTAAGCACACTTACGACTAAATACATATGTACATATACACATGCAGTTATGGATGAATGCTACATATATGTACACATATAAATAAATAAATACGTTTCTTTCTTGTCACCTTCCTCAAAATCACATCTCATTTTCTTGACTATATCATCTCCAGATAAATCTACACAACAATAAGATCTCTCTTGATGTATGTGACAAATATAAAAAGACCAGAAAAATATGATACACAAACAGTTTGTCATGTATATGAGTGTCAAATGCAGACTCATGAACATTCTATCACAAAACAACGCAGAGTTACACATTTCTAAAGCCACCCATCCATCCATCCAGCTATTCATAAATATACATGCATACATGTGCGTATGCATAATTACATATTGTGTATATCCGCGCGTCTCTACATGTCTGTCTGAATATAGATACATGTAGAGCTTTACAGAAACAGTCATTCTCTTGGCTTTCACTCGCACACTTACATACACACAGTCACAGAGACACACACACACACACACACACACACACAAACACACACACACACATACACACACGTATATATATATATATATATATATATATATATATACATATATGCATATATGTATATATATACATATATATTTATATACTTATATATATATATAAATATGTATTTATGTATGTATATATATATATATATATATATATATATGTGTGTGTGTGTGTGTGTGTACATATATGCATGTATATATACATGTTTCTATGTAACTTTCCACCTCTCTCGGAGAAACGACACATGCTTGATATATATATATATACCCATGTATATATCGATGTTTACCTCTATCTATGTATGTATGCATGTATGTAGTATGTATACACACACACACACACACATGTTTACACACAGTAGTAACATCTTGCATTTATATGAATCCTGTCACCTTGTTTTACATAAACTTGTATTTTTGCGTCTCCGTTAAGCGAAATAAAGCTTCATTCACACGGATTGATGTAAATATACCTTTGGTAATATATAACAAACTACGTTATGACAGATATTTTTACTCTCTCACCTATTTCATCCAACATAACAGCAAAAACGTGCACCCACTCACATGCATTTATCGTGCTTTACACGATAGATATTTCTTGATTGTTATCCAACATACGTAGCAAAACATTTGTTCGGTCATTCACTCACACATTCAACAAATATTCTACCGTAATTTTCATTCTATACGCAGATACACACGCGCACACACACGTGCAAACACACGCGCACGCACACGCGCACACACGCGCACACACGCACGCACACATACTCTCTATGTCTCTCTCACTCTCTTTCTCACTAACACACAAAAACATATATCGACACGGTTAAATAGCTAGTTACATAGATAGATAAATAAATAGACAGACAGACAGATAGATAGATAGATGGACGGATGGATATATACATAGATAGCTGGATGGATAGATGGATAGATAGATAGATATGTTGAGAGATGTGTATGTGCGTGTGCGTTTGTGTATGCGTGTATGCGTCTGTGTGTGTATGTGATATGTAAAACTACAGTCGATCGCTGAAACAGATTTAGCATACACATGACATCCACATTCAACGTAGAGAACACCAGAATTATACATTCGCTTATGTATATTCAAAATACATAACATCTGAATTGTGTTCTCATTCTTCGACATAAACTCACATAACACTAAAATTGAAAGCTCACTTACACTACCAATAACTTTATAGCTCAGCGCTCAAACACTTTTAAACATACATAAGACTTTAATTGTCACTTAGATTCATTCGGCTTTCATGAAACCATAGTTGTTCATTACATACACGTTAAACAGCTCACTACACCTGTATACTCACTCACGCTTATTGAACACATATAGCTTTACAGATATTCATCGCACTGTTATATGATTTAGCTTATATAGCACACCGCTTGTAAACTCACTTGCAAACATTGTAAATAATTTGCAAAGTCGAACAGTCATACGCATTAAACCTGTATACTATTAAATTTACATAATATTACAGTTCTCTATAACACACGCAAATATTCAAAATACGTGGAAATCTCGTTATACACTCATCACATATTTCCAGCAAACGTTACCCAAATACAGTGCTCTCATATACTTTCAGTTTGTATAACACCAGTATGGTGTTCTCGCTTTTTTAACATACGACGTGGTATCAAAACATTCCCGGACTAGACATGTTTGATACAAAATAATTCATTTCCCTAAATTTTAACATTATTTATTTCGATATACTCACTTTGAACGACAATACACTGATCCCAGCGTTCCTGCAACTTTTGGAATCTGGCCTGGAATTCGTTTACCGTAAACGTATTGAGGGCCTTCTGCGATTCGCTCTTGATTCCAACAGCGGGGTTAAAACGGCAACCTTTGAATTGCATTTTCATCTTGGGGAAGAAATGGAAGTCTGCAGGTTCTAGATCTTGCGGCTAGGGCAGGTGTGGAAGTGATACCATGTCGGTTTGGCGAGAAACGCATCAGTGAATAGAACTCGGTGACAGTGCATTGTCATCGTGAAAAATCCAATACTTTGCACATCACAGATCCGGTCGCGTCGATGAATGTCCTCTCTCAAACACATGAAAACATCCCAGAGGAAATCTCGATTGACTGTCTGTCTCAGAGGGACGAATTCTCGATGGACAGGTTCACATTTCAGGGGGTGACACTCGTGGCAAGTCTACCAGAATGCTCATCGTCTTCCAGGAAAGTTCTTCCACTTCTGAAGCGCCCGTGCCAGTCAAAACGTTGCGTATGACCCACTGCCTCGTTGCTGTAAACTTGTCGAATCATGCTCAAAGTCTCTGTAACAGACTTCCATGAACAATCGCAGAAAACAGCGTGCTCAGAAAACACAAAATTCACATCTTGGGAAATAAACACAAATATGTCACTCGTCACAGTGTCCCATGAAGGTAATTGCTGGCTCACACTGCGCACGTAGATATGTGCTTCCATCTGATGGCGTGCTACAGAACTAGTCCAGGAACTCTTTGATACTACTACTGCGTACATTACACCACATATATGCCCTCGGATTTATATATCTTACATAACACCACATATGTGTATCTTTTTGTATTAAGCACACGTAAATTCACACTTATGCACATGCCATGCAGAAAAAAAACAGGCACTTTAAAGACATCTGTAGAAAAGATTTTATTACAAAATATAGCCTTTCCCTTCCGGTTTAAATACATCTACATTGTTCAAATTTCTCTTATACCCAGTAGTGCTTTGCCATCAAGGGTATTGTTGCTGCTACTGAGATATTTTACATATCCAGATATTTTACATATCCAGAGAAGATCCTCTCAACGGAAATGCGTTATGTCAATCCGAAATACACTCCTGCTTTTTGCTCACAGACATAATATCTACCACTTAAGTAATTTCTACTTGAATATAATGGCTTTAATTCTTTGGCGTTTGCTTTCTCCCGCTTCATTCATTTAGGTAAACTTCAGTCACTTCTCTCTCCTCTTATCTTCTGTGCAGTATTCAATCACCCAGAAGCTAGCCTTTTCCTCATAAAACGTCGCCTTCTTGAAATCTCCTCTCTGCGCATGGCATTCCTGTCGTCGTAAATGTGCAACGTTGTAAGAAATTTGGACATTAAGCTTATCAGTCTTGGGGACTTCTTGGGAAGAATTCAAGGAAGGCTCTCTTCGTTCTTGATCCTTAAATTAAATTGCATAATATACACTTGTGCACGTACGTACATAATCATCATGGGTAATGTCACAGTTGCACAGGACAATTTTATGCTCACTCACAAATCTCCATGAACCAAACGATTTCAATTCACTAACATTCAACATATATAACAAGGATTCTACACTTATTAATAACTATCTCAAAAACGTACAGATGTACAATTACTTCCATTCACGATAAGTAATATGTTATATATACACTTTTATATTAAACATTTCTAAAACACGGATGTGAATTCATCGTTCATAATGTTAACCTTAAGCAACGATCGAATTCTCCAATCATGCAAATCACCTTAGTTGTCTATTCACTCTCCCATATTTAAATGTATATAATATCACATTTATTTAAATTACAAAATACTACAATATTTGCATATCTACGAATACATACTAAACACAATACTTCAACGCCCACCTGAATTCCCCATCCAAGGCTTCAAATGTATGAAACTCGCAAATAATTAACATACGCATCGCATTGGTGTGAGATATGCATTCCACATACTTAAAATCAGAAATGTGCACCACAATCCCTTATCTTCAGCAACATAACACTGCAGTCGTACAAATTCAGCATGCCGCAGTTATGCACTCGCATGTGTTGAATATGTATAATTCAACAAATGTGAATCATATTCATTCAATATTGGTTCTAGATTTTGGTTCAAGGCAAGCAGTTTGTCTGACTTCACTTTCGTCGTTCAAATTCCGTTCGTCGTTCAAAATTCGCCGAGGTCGACTGTGCCTCTCTTCCTCTCGGGGTCGATAAATTAAGTACGAGTTAAGCACTAGGATCGATGTAATCGACTACCTTTCCCCCAAAGTTTCAGGCCTTGTGCCCATTGTAGAAGGGAATGTTAAGTTTATGACTAAGCCGATGAGCCGGCAGAATCGTTGGCACCCCGGACAAAATGCATGGCGGAAATTCATCTGACTTTACGTTTGGCGTTCACATTCTGCCGAGGTCTACTTGAACTCTCACCCTCTTGGTGTCGATAAAATAAGTAACAGTTGAGTACTGGATCGACATAATCAACTTACCCCATTCCCCTAAATTATTTGTCTTAACACACACAATGCATCAGATAAAAATTTCGTATGCATAATACCACATTTGTACAATGCAGGGTTTCATCACAATGGTACCGTAACACACTTATGCATTCAGTTACATGCAGACACATGCACACAGACACACTTGCGTGCGTGAAGAAACAAAGATACACATATACAAAGAATGAGTTTTAGCAATCATATTGTAAACGCTCAACAAAACATGGTTGCACAGTCGAATGTATACATGCTGAAAGAAATACATGTTAAATTCCAGAAAATATTAAATACATTACGTCAAATGCACAAACGCATTCACACATACTCATCTCCCCGCTCTTATTCACACATACACTTTCCCTCGAATGCATACACATTTTCAGACATTACTCAGGAGTCATAGAAGAAACACAGAGATTTCGAGATATTGATAAAATAATACATATAAATATAGACAATACATAGCAAAAGTATATACACACCAGAACATACCTTTCAAATGCAATACTAAATATGCACCAACTGGATATATAGACTTCATAAACACACACAGGCATGCACGTACATACACACCTCACTCATATATAACACAGAATGTACTTATCATGAATAATTATTAACATAAACGTACACACAAATAAATTATATTCTTTTCATTTCTACTCTAGGCATAAAGCCCGAAATTTTTGAGGGAGGGGGCAGTCAATTAGATCGACTCCAGTACGCAACTGGTATTTAATTAATCGACCCGAAAGGATGAAAGGCAAAGTCGACCTTGCCGGAATTTGGACTCAGAACATTAAGAGAGACGAAATACCGCTAAGCATTTCGCCCGGCGTGCTAACATTTCTGTCAATCCGCCTCCTTATGAATAAATTATATTCATTGACAACTAAAAATATATTATACGATATACAGAAGAAACAAACACAACACACATAATTCAACGAAGTACATTACCACCATCACATATACACATTGACACACAACCATTGGCACCTCCTGAACAACATATAGCTTCGGATGAAACGGCATACACACATACACTTACACAAAAATTAGTTTGGCACATCATACGTTAATACATCATATTTAGCCTGATGCACAAATATTTTATCACTTACGAACACATTAACGAAGGCACACACACACACACACACACACACACACACACACACACGCACATATGCATCTTTTACACACGCAAACATTGACTCCCATAAACAATTAGAAAATTACAAAATAAATGACTGTTAGGAATTATCTTCATTTAATTAAAACATTTTTTTTTAAAATTTAATTTACAAGCACGAAGAAAACATTAACAAACAAACACAAGAGAGAACAATTTCATCACTTTTCGTGTTCCCATTTTTTTTTTATTACTGATACTTCTCTTTGTTTTCTTTTGTGAATTACTGAAATTTTTTTCTGATTTTTCTTTTCAAGTTCAGCTCTGATTTAAAAACAATTTGTGAATGTCGTAATATAAAATGTCACAATTTGCTTTTAGCTTATTTCTCAGCAAAAGAATCACATCCCTATGCTATCTATTATTTTCCTTCCGTTTCTGTGCAAAGTTAAAACAGATTCAGATATCTGTTTGCTTTCGTTAATTATTCTGGTGGAGAGGAAGCGCGGGTATGTTTGTTTTCTTCCTTTTTATTGATATATCTTTTACATTCCATTTATTTGCTTCAACCGCCCGCTCTCTCCATCTGCCTTTACACTCGTAAAATATTTCTGTATTAGTTTGGACTACGTATCTTCAGGAGAGAAAGAGAAAAACGCAACAGTTGCGCTCTCATGTTTTTTTTCTTTTACGTTTTCTCGTCAATGTTTGCTTTTCCATATTTTAATTTGTATGTTTTTTGTCATATTTTAATGTTGTGGAGTAAGTAGAATAGAATAGGGCTGGGTGTTTGAGGGAGAAAGAAGGTGTTATTAATGAGTGTTCTCTTGTACACGAAAGAACTGGTAATCTTCTTTGATGATATAAGATGTCTTGCAGCAAATCTATAGCAACATTTGTATTTTTTCAATTATTTATTTTGTGCCATGCTTTTTGCGAACAAGAGCGCTATTGAATATTGGTTTCCAAATGGCTAATCACTAATTCACCGAAGTTAACAATAGTGACAATGAGAAAGCTGCTTCTCAGCAACTTATCGGTTTTCTAGACGATACTGGTATCTTGCGGTTATATATAGACGTAATTTCAAAAAGGAACACACAACTGTACATGCGCCAATGCGGGATCTGAAAGATAGCGTATTTATTATTAAAATAACTGTTTTGTTTGTACATGATAACTGACCTTTTTTTTTTTTTTTTAGATATAATGATTTGTGATATGTTGTGAATGAATTTCGTTTCCTATTTCTAACGTATATAAATGTGTGCATTGTGTAGTGTGACTAATAATTTAACACACTAGGGTGTATTATTTGAAGGAGAATCACATGGTCTGTTTAGCAAGTTGGATAACCACGTGTAGGCTCTGACTTTGGTTACAGCGTAGATTCGTTTGTTGATGTTAAAATGTAAAATCGAAATAAAGATAATGGCAATAGTTGTAATAATCATATTAAATGTATTTGATAATTGTATAAATGTCTAGCTCACTTTTATTCGTATAATTATACTTTTGCCTTCTGTTAATTCCATTTCAGTGGCGACACACTTCTATATGATATTCGCCTACACAAAATGGTTTATTTGTACACGAATATAGTAAATGATATATTATTTGCACTTAGCAATGACAGTCTTAGTCATATGGTTCTTGTACAGCTAAAATACCAAATATAAAATAAATAAAATTTACGGTAGTTTGAAGTATGTGCAATATAAACAGTGAGATTGGTTAGAAGATTATTTAGGATTTGTAACTGCAAAAGACTTATATTTGTTGCTAGTAAGGTAAGATGGAACTGATTGAAACGTTTTTGATGCAAGAATTAAAACGAAACTCATCTCCAAAACAATGCATATTATTAATATTCAGAAGGTCATATCATTAACAAAAGAGAGAGAGAGAGAACTAAAGAACGGTTTACTAGCAGGCAAAATTATCTATATAAAATTTTGGCACAAAGCCAGTGATTTCGAGACAGTGGGTAAGTTGACTACATCAACCTCAGTACTCAGCTAATACTTATTTTATCCACCCGGAAAGGATGAAAGGCAACGTCGACTTGGAACTCACTACGTGAAGACCGACAAAATAGCGCTTAGCATTTCGCTCGGAAAGCTAACGATTCTGCCAGCTCATCAATTCAAATGCCTCTAGTAATTATTAATCATGACCCTTTATTATTTCAGGTAAGATCACATCGAGGTCAAATTATTTTCATCAATGGGAGCAGGGGAATTATAAAATATATCACTTAGGCTAATGACATGGGTAAATCATCCTAGTTGTAACTGAAATTAAAACAGAGCTCAGAAGTACTGTTATGTCTCAAGCTACTGCTATCTAGCACCTTCGGCTGATCTCTACTCAACCGCTACTCGACAGCTATTCAACTCCTACCACAGTCAGACTACCTCTATTTATACGTCTTGGTCGATCCTACTTCTTCGCTTTGGGGGCGTCGACACAAGTACATTTGTTGATTCTCCAACGATAAGAGGGGATGTCATAGTTTAAAAAGAGTGCTACTAGTGAACAATGCTTCTTTCTATCAGATATTGGGTGCCATGGACTCTGTTATCTCTATGTAGATTGACTTTTATCAACAGGAGATCGACAGATCGACCAGACATGCATTCGCTTAAGAATTTGTGGACTGTTTTTAACTAATGAATTCGGTCTTTGTCAATACAAATAAACTTCTACTGCTTTTGGTACATTTGGGCAGAACAATACCTGCTATGAGGCTTCAGTTCACCAAGTCAATGAAAAAGATGTAAATATTATCTAGGAATTGTAGCTGTTATAGACTAACATATTGTACCATCCATGGTGAAGATTATTTTTAGATACATTTTAAATATATTAATGCAGAATTCGAAATTATATTAAGTCCATTAGAGTTAAGTGGCTATTTCTTTATGCATCCACATTTACTTAACTATATTAAATAATATCTTCCAATTAGTTAGTGCGGTACAGATGGACTACGAAATCAAAAAAAAAAAAAAAAGCTACTGCAACTTGTATTTCTTTTTATTTTTGTTGTTTAGTGTTGTTTTAACAGATCGCACCTGATTGAGCAGACCTATGAAGAAATGCGATCCTTTTGAAGAGTAAATTTAGAAATAGAATTTCTTACACCTCCATTCGTTATTTGGGACATAGTTTGGTGTGAGTAAAGATTGACCGCTGATTCTAGCAGATACATTGACCCTGTGAGCTGTCCTTATTAGCTCAACGTAGTGTGTCTTTCCTTGGTTCTCAGTTTTTAAGGGAAACTTAGAGATGTCGCTTTCTCACAAACAGTATCTCAATGCATACAATTTGGTGGACCCTCTTATTAGTCGACGTATCGTTAGGAGTGAAAGGGGAAAAAAGGAGGCGCAAGAGGAGGAGGAAGAGGACGAGGAGAAAGAGAAGTGGGAGAAGTATAATAATAATTAGAAGAAATATTTAAAAGTTACTGTAGTAGTAGTAGTAGTAGTAGTAGTAGTAGTAGTAGTAGTAGTAGAAGAAGGACAAGAAGTAGTAGTAGTAGTAGAAGGAAAATAAGTAGTAGTAGTAGTAGAAGAAGGACAAGAAGTAGTAGTAGTAGTAGAAGGAAAATAAGTAGTAGTAGTAGTAGAAGAAGGACAAGAAGTAGTAGTAGTAGAAGAAGGACAAGAAGTAGTAGTAGTAGTAGAAGGAAAAGAAGTAGTAGTAGTAGTAGTAGAAGGAAAAGAAGTAGTAGTAGTAGTAGTAGAAGAAGGAAAAGAAGTAGTAGTAGTAGTAGTAGTAGAAGAAGGAAAAGAAGTAGTAGTAGTAGAAGAAGAAGGAAAAGAAGTAGTAGTAGTAGTAGAAGAAGAAGGAAAAGAAGTAGTAGTAGTAGTAGTAGAAGAAGGAAAAGAAGTAGTAGTAGTAGAAGGAAAAGAAGTAGTAGTAGTAGTAGTAGAAGAAGGGAAAGAATAATAATAATAAGAAGAAGTGTGCTGTATCTAACGAAAGATTAAAATTGTGAGCAGCGAAGTAGCGAATGAGAGGGAAGACAGAGAGAGAGAGAGAGAAGAATGTGAGAAAGAGATGTAATGAATATCCCTCATTCTACCCGGCATATTATTACCCCTGTCGATTAGCAACTTCGTCAATGTTACGTATAACTATAAACAAAAAGCATTGTGGAGCTGGCACAGAAATCAAAAGGCGTGGAACTCTTGCTTCATTACCAGATTCTGTGATTTCACGGTGTTGGTTTTTCGCAGGATGTCCCTTTGAAAAGATATGTTGAGCAGTTTCTAACGACTGCTTAGTTGTTATTACGATGGGTGGGGCACCACGAATTTTTGGACTAAATCACCGCCATTATTTGTAAGATGCACATATGTTCTTAGTTGAAAGGCGGTTGGTATCGGTGAATTTACCTTTCATTCCTTCGGGGACGATAAACAAAAATACAAACAGAATATTGGTGGAAGAGTGGGAAAACAATTTTTATTGTACCTTCACAACAATTACGCCATTATAATAAATTTCCTTTCTGTCTTTCAATACAAAACTCAGCCTCTAAGTTAACATCATCATCCTCATCATTCTCAACGTCATCATCATCATCATCATCATCATCATAATCAACAGGAACTTTATTATCCCATAGGACTTAATTTCCGGCAATACTATTTTCCCGTTTCTACTTTACCTTCCGCTCCACACTTTCTCCCCAACATTGGAAATAACTTTTTATCGTTTGTATTCATATTATTGCTATTCTGACACTTTTTTTGTTATATATTAATGGTTTTATTGTATTATTTGTGGAGGCGCAATGGCCTAGTGGTTAGGGTAGCGGACTCGCGGTCATAGGATTGAGGTTTGGATTCCCAGCCCAGGCGTTGTGAGTGTTTATTGAGCGAAGACACCTAAAGCTCCACGAAGCTCCGTCAGGGGATGGTGGCGAACCCTGCCATACTCTTTCAACACAACTTTATCGCATTCTTTCTTCCCGTTTCTGTTGTACCTGTAATTCAAAGGGTCAGCCTTGTCACGCTGAATATCGCCGAGAACTACGTTATGGGTACACGTGTCTGTGGAGTGCTCAGCCACTTGCACGTAAATTTCACGAGCAGGCTGTTCCGTTGATCGGATCGACTGGAACCCTCGTCGTCGTAAGCGACGGAGTGCCAACTATTGTATTATTTGTAACACGACTTTTATATAGTTACCAGCGTTCAGGCAGAGAGCCGGTAGAATCGTAAGGAGGCCGGGAAAATGTTGCTGGCTAGTATTTCGTCTGTCCTTATGTTGTAAGTTCAAATTTCGCCAAGTTGGACTTCATATTTTATCCTTTCGTGGCCTTTGAAATAAATACCAGTTAAACACTGAGTTTGCTGTAATCGACTTGCCCCTCACCCGAAATGCTGGCCGTTTTCCATAATTTGAAACAAATACTATTACGAGCGTTAAGGCTGCGAGCTAACATTTGGCCCCACTTTAAGTTCAAATTCCGCCGAGGTCGACCTTTCATTCCTATCATCATTTCGAGGTTGATGAAATAAGTATCAGTTGAACACATGGACCTCATTTCAACAATGTGATCGACTTAGCCCCTCCCACGTACTTGACTGACTTGTGGCAAAATTTGAAGCCAATATTATGCTAAGGCGGCGAGCTGGCAGAATCGTTAGCACGCCGGGCAAAGTGTCTAGCGGTATTTCGTCTGCCGTTACGTACTGAGTTCAAATTCCGCCGAGGTTGACTTTGCCTTTCATCCTTTCGGGGTCGATAAATTAAGTACCAGTTACGCACTGGGGTCGATCTAATCGACTTAATCCATTTGTCTGTCCTTATTTGTCCCCTCTATGTTTAGATCCACGCCGGGTAAAATGCTTAGCGGCATTTCATCCATCTTTAGTTCTGAGTTCAAATTCCGCCGTGGACGATTTGTCATTGTTATAATTTCTTTATGCAGTCGGGTTGATCTAATCGAGTGCCCACTCCTCCAAATTCTAGTCGTTATGCCTACAACAGAAAGGATTTTCCCACCAAATATCAGGCAGTGTGCCTATAGTAGAAAGAATTATTACTCGTATTAGAATGCGACGAACTGGCAGAATCGTTAGCAGGCTTGGCGGTTTTTCGCCCGTCGCTCCGATCTGAGTTGAAATTCTGCCGAAGTCGACTTTACTTTTCATCTTTACGGGGTCAATAAAAACAAGTACTAGTTGAAACGTGGGGGGTCAGTGTAATCGGCTCATCCCCACTCCCTCAAAATCGCTGCCCTTGTGCCAAAACTTGAAACCATTATTCGTGGTAAGTTGTAGTGCCAAGTTCAGCAACAACATCAGTAGCAGAAATAATCATCATCATTGCTATAGAAATAGTAGTAGTTATTTTTGCCGTTGTTATTACTGTTATTATTATTATTATTGTTGTTGTTAATATTATTATTATTATTATTATTATTATTATTTTGCTAACACTATGCTACTTACATATATGTTCTCCCCTCCTTGCCAACAACCCCCAACTACCCGATTCCGTTATCCATAAAATCCAGCCAGAAACAGCTGCAATATGAATATCATTTCTGTCATTTGCTCTTTTTATATGTCTATGATTATACGTGGTCGCTTATAAGTCAATTATTTAAAGGAAACAAAAAAAAAAACAGAGTAGTAAAGAAAAAAAAAAACAATAAAGTAACAGAAACTATCAAAATATGTATTTCTCCGTTGGCATTAAGTATACAAAAGGAGATAACTGCATTTTTTTGTTAGTGTCATGTTTACTCTGTCGCTGACTCTGTGTGTCTGTTTGCCTTTCTGTCTGTCTCTGTCTCTGTCTCATTCTATTCAGTTTGCTTTTCTGACTTTAGTGCTTATGTGTACTACCTATATACAGACACTCGTGCGCGCGCACATTACACATACACACACACACACACATACACACACACACACACACACACACACACACATCAACAAAAATGGAATGTAGTTCATTACAGCTTTTTTCAGATGGTTTTTTTTTTATTGATGAACTAATCATGGACATCATGTAAGAAAAAAAAAATTAGACGTTTTTCTTCAGGTTAATTAAAAATTTAAATAAAATTTACCACTTAGGATGTCTCGCACAGACAGAACACATATTGACCCGCCACATCTCGGTGCTGGTTGAGAGAGCCAATATACATGCTCTCTCAACTGGCAGCGAAATGGAAGTGTCAATAATGCATTCTATACTCTTTGCGTGAATAATCCTTAATGCTAAATTCTATTTTAATCTTTAATTCAACTTAAGAAAATAGTTTTCGTACATGATGTCATTGATGCATCAATAAAATAAACACGTCTGAAAAAAACTGTAGTGAGATTCAGCCCATTTGTGTTATGGAAATTCCACGGACCGAAATAAATTAAAGAAATAAAAGACGATTTTATTTTTATTTTACTAAGTTATTTCACTTCCAGTCACAAGAATATTTCATAAGGTTGCTATTGAGTTAATCTCTCTTCTTTCTTCTCTACTCACATTTCTCCCTCACTCCATCTCTCTCTCTCTCTCTCTCTCTCTCTCTCTCTCTCTCTCCCTTTCACTCCATCTCACACTCACTCCGCCTCCACCTCTCTAACTAACTAAAATATAACGGGCGAACGAACTAGCAGATTATTATATAGGTACTACACCACAACGGGAACCTTCCCTGTGTTGGATCTTGAGCCTACAGTGGACTGTACTCTGAATACTGGAGTATACTCTTTTGTGATTTTACGTATACGTTGAATATATTTGGTTTGTACATGTGAATGTATGCGTAACCGGAAGGACAAATCCGTATGTCCTCTTCTGAGTACGTTAGTGTCGGTACACACTGTTGATACACGATTGCCTTGTCCCCGATTCTACCTTGGTGTCATTATTATTAAGATATCTCAATTCAATTATTATACATACGTATATACATAAGCTTACACACACACACACACTCACATATTTGAAATTCAATGAGAATTTCTACAGTTTTGAAGTGATTCTTTTTAAAAAGATTATTTTTTGTTTTAAATGTTATAAAGTTTTTATGTATATATACACGTATGTGTATGTGTGCGTGCTTGTGTGTGTGTATTCCCGTAATACATGATTCATAATAGATCATATCAGTCATTGATTAGACAGAATCACTTAGATCAGAGAGTAACGTAATCTCTTATCAGCACAGAAGGCATTGAAGTACTCAAGACGCTCTCATAGGATAATCAGCAATTGCAAATGTTTGAAAGTTAAATCGTTCAAATGTTTTCTGTTTGTAACTATTCTCATTGTGCCCCTAATTTTTGCAATGTACTTCATTATGTACATCGTTCATGTCATTTCTGAAAGAATGGATAAAAAAAGCCGGGTAATCATTCAAAATATTACACAAGAAAAACCGAGAAAAAAAAAGATTTTGACTTAATTGGGGTCGGGGTGAAATTTCCAAGGGTTCCACTCAACTCCCCACTGCTTTCCTGACAAACAAACAAAAAAACGTCTTTTATGGCATATTAGGAGCGCACCGTAGTTCATTCAACGAAAAAACAAAAATTTATTTACCAATGATTCTCACCAACCCCTGTTTTCCGAAAAAGCAAAGGCCTTTGTATCATATTAGGCGGTCAGGTTACTTCATTCCATACGAAAAGCCCAAAGTTCTATTTTATATTTCTGTGAACCTTAAAAATTTACCGTATCGTCTATATATAATGATTTTAACTAAATCATTTATAAGGATGGATTGAACACATTGATTTCACCTTTTTTTGTTGGTTATATTCTAGTTTTTGAATGACATTGCAATGAATTTTAGTATCACATGTTAGGATGGAACGTGTATATTTTGCAAAAAGGTTGGGGAATATATTTTCAGGAAAACGAACATTTTTGTTTTATAATTTTCTCTAAAGACTTTGCTTTGTGTATTTATAATTCAGTGTCTAATTCGTCATGAAAGATGTCTGTATATTATGAAGATGAGTGAATATATTGTTTAATAAATGTTTCCTATTTACTGATTTTTGATATCTTTCTTTAACTGAAGAAGTTCCGTTTATCCTTTTTCTATATCCTGTGTTGTTTTGTATAGTTATCTGTCGATCAATTTCTTCCGGAATTCTGTCGATAAAAAGATAAAACTGGAAGTATTTTGTTTCAGGACAATATCTTCAAAGAATGAAAATTCTGTTCTTTATATATAAAATGATAAAAATATAAAACGACACGAAAATACAACTAAAAGAAAAACCACGCAAAATGTACGACTGAATTCCGGAAGAAATGACTAAAAGACGGATACACACAACAACTCAGGATAGAGAAAACGTATAAACGGAAGTTTTACATTTAGTGAAGATTGTGATATATCAGCAAGTAAGAAACTTTTATTAAATCATATATACTCTTGATCAGCTCATCATAATATTCAGACATCTCTTTCACGAGGAATTAGACACAGCAATATCAATAAACAAAAGAAAGTTAAAACATCAATGATTCTATTTCTACATATAAACAGATATTTACCAGACACTTCTCGTTTCGACCAACAATTCAGAATAATGCATATGGTTACAATGAGACAGCAAATTTCCACACAAATACACAATGTCAATGATAAAATCTCTAATTAGAATACCATTTAGATTCTCTTCCGCAAATAACACATTAGTTACAGAAGTCCACAGAATAAACACACGTTATTCAAAGACTGCTCTTCTTACAAACTGATAGATTAAGACATAGAACAACGCAAGCGGAAATACGGCAAATACAGCAGACACTACACTTATAATAACCTAACCGCACTTAAACCTGTATCATGAATCAAATGCATATGAACTAAGAATAAATGAACATATCGAAACCCACAGACACTAGGTTATAAAATGCATTGCAGAGCAGCATGATCTAGCGCAAATTACTATCAATACCATACAAAAAGAGTATAATAAGAGTTTTCAAATTAAGAGGAAGCTACAAGCATGTAATTCACCGAAGAGGGTAATTTTGAACAATGTGAATTAGAAATCCAATTGTAATCGTACAAATTGCAGCAACCCACGTCTTATATCTACCATACACCGTTAAAACAACTCACTGAGCATTTAGGTTGAGGATAAGTTGCATCGCTTTACACTAAACAAAACAACACAAGATTATTGCGAAGAAAATATCTCTGCAGTATTCTTCACAAAAATAAGTAACTGCAATGCATCTATAAGGGTGGCGTCCATGGTTGAGCAATCATCTAATTCAATTTCATAATAATAGAATTAGAGGGTGACAGAGAGTCACGTGAATCTGCGAAAACAAATTTCCAGAGCTGCATACAATATTATAAAAGGATAGGCTCAGATGAGTATCCTTATATAGTCCCAAAACTAATGGAAAATACGTTTGCATATGGAATATAATACTTACACACATACGTACAGATATGTATGCGCATGTCTACTAAGAAAGAATCAAATACAAAATATAAAAGTTGAAGTATCAATGAACTAAGAATATATCGAGGATTATCTTCACAGTTATATAAATAACAGGGTTTATAAATGTGATATCTATGTGTGTTTTATTTAAACATACATTTTCAATTTTAATTGCGTCATATTTTGGGAGATCTAACAAAGAATTTTCCCTAGAAAATGCAAGCTAGCTGAAATTATAAATCCTTGCGGAGTTAAAAAATTTGGACAAATTTTACAAAAAATAGTAAGTGCTTTTTGATGGTAGAAGTATTTATTATTGTTTTCACATCTGGCAATTTTATACTCGCGGGAGTAACTCATAATCACGCGAAATCAACATTATCTACCCTTATTCGAGAAATAAACGCTTCTACTATATAGCTTCGCATGTGGTGAGATGTATGGTTGTATGAGTGTGTAGTTATGTATTGGATTGTCAAATAAATTTGTTGTTTTTTCTTCCATGTTTTATATTTTAATCATTTCGAAGGATATCTGAATTAAAAGTAAAATTATATTATCGTAGTTTTTTTGTTCTTTTGCAGCTCTATTCTTTAGCTATAATATTTTTTTATTGACTTTCAAATTTGGATAAAATAAACTTCCTTTCACATATATGATGATGGAGTACCAACTAGAATAAAATGAATGAATTTAATTGACGAACCGATTCCTCTCTCTGTATGTATACATATCTACATGAATACATGCATACATACATGCATACACACAGACACACACACATATATATATTGAGTATAATTCAGGTAAAGACCTTTTATGCAGTAGGATACATTCCAGAGATGGATACACATCTGGAATTCCTCTTTGCATAGGATCATAAGAAAATATAACACAAGAATTGAAGATAACAGGTTTTATTAGTAGAGCATTACATTTGTTTCTGCAACGCACAGCAGCTTTCAGTAGCCGAGTCTATGTTCATATGCCGTTATAGAAGACCATTCTTTATAATTACTAGATGGCTGGATATTGTTCAACAACATCCGTGTACGGGCACCTCACCCGGTAGAATGCGGATAATTCCTGTTCGATTTTTCCGAAAACTCTGGGTATACGATATATTAAAAAAAAATCGAAAGGGAATTGATTGTACTCCAACCGACGAAGCGGCTTTAAACCGCTGTTGCTAAAAAATATTTAAATATTGAAATATATTGTAGTAACTATAAAGAATGACCTTCTATTATGGTATATGAAATATTAACTCAACAACTAAGATATGATGTGTACTGCAGAAGCAGATGTTGTGATTTACTATTAAAGCATGTTATTCTTCATCCATGTATTCTATTATTCTGATTATATATATATATATATATATATATATAATTGCTATTATTATTATTATCATTATTATTATTATTATATGTTTGCGTGCGCGCGCGCGTGTGTGTATGTGTGTGTGTGTGTGTGTGTGTGTGTGACGGACATATATTGATGTACGTGTTTGTTTGTAGATATATAAACGTATATATGATAGTATTTATATATGTGCATATATATACACGTATCTATATATGCATGTATCAAATGCTCCTAATTAAATTAATCAGTTGCAAATAATTAGATGTGTAATATTTACACAAACGACAAAAGAGAAAGCGGCTAATATTTTAAAGAAAATAATTTAGTACGAAACACCTGTATTATTGTTTTTTCGGATGTTCGTCTTGGTTAGGCCTTGATTAAGCCTAATGAAATAGGCTTAAGTGGAATGTTCTAATTAGTGGCTGTTCTAATTAGGACCAGGGAACGTCTTCCGATTACAATGGTCCTTTCTCATGTAATTTTATGCTTTGAAGTGTCTTTGGAAACTAGATGGCTATAACTTGTAGAGCGTCTTCTGTGTAGAAACGTCTATCTTGCTGTAATAAACATATGCAAAGCTGTCTGCATAAATGTACAACATACGGGCCAAGTAAATGCCATTAAACACTCATACAATTTTTTAGAAGACGTCAAATTTCATTCTATTATCTTATTAGGTGTGAAAAACAGTGCGTCCATCAAAAATTGACACAAGTTCGTCGTCTAATAACATATTCAATTCTCGCTCAAATGCTCTCAAATTTTAACAAAATGTGTGAAACCTAACTAAGTTTGTAATGTGCATGTGAGTAATAATGTCAATGTGAAGTTGAACTGGCCACCACGTTCACCTGCCTTGACATCTTTAGTTTTGACATGGGACTATGCGAAAGGGGTGTTCTATGCCCCACCCTCTTCCTACAAGCCTAGAGGAACTCTAGAAGGGAATCACTAAGGTGCTGGAGGATGTTATGCAAGTCATTCTACAGTGTGTTTCGCAGGAGCTGGACTACAGACTTGACGCGTGTCGTATCACAGGTGGTGTGCATGTTGAACATTTGTGAAGCATTCTGAAATCCGTTATGAAACCTAGATCCCCTTGAATCTCTTATTCGAATTATGATCAATATATCTTGTGTTGTTTAACATGAAGCCTATTTAATTTTGTTTGCCTCAAACATGTATTTACTCAGATATTCACATTTCAAACGACGTCAAAGTGTGTTTGTTTCAAATTTTGGCTCAACGCCAGCAGTTTCGATTGGGAAAGATTCGGCTAAGTATTTTTCCGGCGCGCTAACAATTCTACCAGCTCACCCCCTTAATAAGAGTGGAACTATATACAATAAACCACAAGGTACAGCTCAAATGACAGGATGATCACAATCTGGATATACGTATTCAGGTGCCTGATTGATCAGGTTTGGTCTGGGCTTAAACAATGAAACATTCTCAACCCTAAAAGTACAAACTTACTGCTTTCTTCTCTTTGTACTACAACTATTACGTTAAATATTGTGACTATTCTAGTTCATTGTATATTTACTTAGATATGCTCGTCGAATACATCCCACCTATTGCCTTATGTTCATTCTTCTGATTCTCGCTGATACACCTAGATGCGTTATTATATATATATATATATATATATATATATATATATATATATATATATAAACGCAGTGTGATTTCTTAGTACCTGTTTAATTTCCTCCGTGATTGTCAAGCTAAAGACGTCCAGCTGGAATGGAAATGACATTGATCTGACCAGACTTCGTACAGAGATACGTGTTGAACTCTGCTCAAAAATATTTTAGCTGTAACTTTATAATTAGGTAAAAGAACAAATCGTATTGCAAATACACATAGATGCTTTATTTATTGGGTTTATTTGTCACTTAATCAAAAGGGCATATTGGTTTCGAATTTTGGCACAGAATCAGCAATTTCAGTGGAAGCTGCAATTCGATTTACAATGGCCCCAATGTTCAACTGATACTCATTATATGGAACCCAAAAGGACAACATGCAAAGCCGACCTCAATAGAAATCCAACTCAGAAATTAAACATATGTGAAATACCGCAAAGCATTTTGCCCGGTGAGCTAACCATTCTAGTCAGCTCGCTGCCTTGCCCAGAGGACATATTAAATAGAGCACAGTTATTTATATACAGTTTTTCTACTCTAGGCACAAGGCTCGAAATTTTGCGGAGGGGCTCAGTCGATTAGATTGACCCCAGTGCGCAACTGGTACTTAATTTCTCGACTCCGAAAGGATGAAAGGCAAAGTCGACCTCGGTGGAATTTGAACTCAGAACGTAAAGATAGAAAAAATGCTGCTGAGCATTTCGCCAGGCGTACTAACGTTTCCAACAGCTCAATGCCTTGCCCAGAGGACATATTAAGAGAGCACACTTACTGTATATACATATAAATAACAATTCTCGAAATAAGCAAAGAAAAGTTGTGCTGACTGATGTTTACTAGAATTATTCATTAATTATAAAAACTAGTTAATTTTGAGACAGAACAAAAAGAAATAAATGATAACTGTTAGCTTGTCTCAAAGAAACGGAAATATAAAAGAAACAAAAATATAATTATTTTATTTACCCGGAGGGTCTAATGATTCTGCCAGCTTGTCGACAGAAAGAAACTTAATATTGAATGATAAATAATCAGATATACGTTGAATTGCAAAATTAAAAACACTGGCGAAAATATTTACACTTAATATAATCCGGCAGAATTGTTAGCACGCCGGGCAACATGTTTAGGTGCGTTTCATCTAGCATTTGAGTTCAAATTTGGGCGAGGTTGACTTTGCCTTTCATCCTTTCGGAGTCGATAAGAAATGTATGAGGTAAACATTGGAGATCGTTGTAATAGACTTATTGCTGCCCCACCCGCAAAATTCTTGGCCTTATATTAAATTTTGAAGTTAATGTATTCCTGCAGATTCAAACATGAATACGCTAATCGCTGTTGTGTGGGTCACAAAAGCGCATTTTTTCGTTCACGTCGAATATATGTTCATACGTGTCTCAGGATACTGAGATACAAGTAATTCGGCAAATGTGTCTCGTAGGACAGAAGCACTCGAACCAAAGCATCTAACACTGGCTGATGGTCTTGTTTGTAATGTCAGAAAACTGACTTTCCATTGTTCAGTGCTGATATCTACGAACAATTTATTATTGTTTGTAGATCAGCGGGATTCAAAGCGATGACTTACATCGATTGAAATCAAAAATAAACTGAATTGTAAAATATAATCAAAGAAGATTGTGTTTTATGCATGAAAAACCCCTAAAATTTCAAAATCTATAAAATAAAGGGAAATATTCGGTTGATACACAATAGACATTAAGAATGCAACGAAATCAGGCGCATAATTAAAATCTTTAATATATCGAAACAATGGACATATGTAAATTTATGCATCAGAAGAGAACCGAAAATATTTCGAATACATCCTATTTCCATGGATCCTGCTAGGTAACATTACATTTCACAAAATTAATTTGCTTGCTTCAGAGAAAATCTGATCTTAGTTTGTAAATAATTTAATTATTCCTATAATATTTGCATGGAGTCCTTTCTGTGAAGCCGCAGCTGGTGAACGAAATTTTTGATATGCTCGATACATTTTTTGTAGTTGTTTTTGCTTTTGTTGTTATTGCTGTTAACGATGCTGCTTAACTCCAGGTCAGATTGACCATCCATTTTATTTTATTCAATGCCGCTCTATCAAAGAATACGTTATCAAATGTATCCTTTTTATTACATGTTATTTAAGGGATATTTTGCAGCTGAAGGCGTCAAGGAGATGAAACCATATAGACAAATTTTAATTTAATTGCATCCAGAATGTCGTTGTTAATTTTTATTCTTCTTAGCTGTGTAGAGTTAAACGAATGAGCGAAGTTTCTAACGCAATTTTCATCTTGTCTTCTGTTAAACCGTTCTTGGCAGAAAGAGCTGATGATTTATTCCACTACAATTATTGATTCGGGAATTCGATATTTCAAAAATAATTTTCAATTACAGTGAAGTTTAAAGCAATTTATTTAATGATTTTCATTCTAGAATCATGTTATTTTTGCATTTACAAAGTTTGAAGAATTCTAATATGTATAATTAAAAAGAAAATATGAAATCAGAAAGGATTATGGAAATATCAACGTTGTAGATTTTCAGTGCATCTATACATACTGTTTGTTGTATACAATGCTACATTACATCTGATCTACCCTGACCCACCTGTAAAGTCATTATGACCGGTTGCTGCAAAATAGCTTAAATAATTGCTTGTCGAGCAATAGTAAAGAGTATTTTCTTTTTCTTATAAGTTAAGTGAGCGAACTGGCTGTATCGTTAGTATTCCGGACAAAATGATATGCGGCATTTCTTCAGTTTTTACGTTTTGAAATCAAATGCTGCTGATATCGATTTGGCTTTTCATCATTACGGGATTGATAATGAAATTAACAGCCAAGTGCTGATGTCGATGTAATCTACTTCCCCATCTCCTCAAATACAACAACACTACTAAAAAAGTGCTGTCCCTGTACCAGAATCATTGTTATTATTAGCCTCAAATTTTGCACAGGTAATCATATCGACTCCAGTACTTGATTGGTACCAACTTTATCGACCTCGAAAGAAGGAAAGACGAAGTCGACCTCGGCTTAATAATAATAGTAACAACGACAACAATGATGATTATGGTTTCAAATTTTGGCAAAATGCCAGCAGGCTCTAAGAGGGGGTAAATCCATTACATCGAACGAAGTGCTCAACTGGTAATTATTTTATCCACCACGAAAAGATGAAAAGCAATGAAGGCCTCGGTGGGACGTGCACTCAGAACGTACAGATGGACGTAACGCCGCTAAGCATTTTCCCTGACATGCTAACGATTCAGCCAACTAATAATGACAATAATAATAATAATGATAATAATAATAATAATGGCATATTACCACTCAATGTACGCCACTAGCGTAGAAGGAATATGAGACGATACGACAATATAGCAAGGCTTGTCCATTGGACACTTTGCAACAAGTATGGACTTGACAGAGCAAAAAGTTGGTACGACCATAAACCCGAAAGCATTATCGATATGATAAAGTAAAGATCCTGTCAGATTTTATGATTCAGTGCGACCATTAGATAAAGAATAGGAAGCTAGACATAGTGTTAATTGTGAAAGAAAGCAAACTATGCTGGATCATAGATATAGCATGCCCAGTAGACAACAAGGTATGCGATAATGAAGAAAGAAAAGTCGATAGACCTGACAGGTTAGCTTGGGAGGTTAAGCAGTTGTGGTCGATGAAAAAGGTAGTAGTAGTAGTAGTAGTAGTAGTAGTAGTAGTAGTAACATTAATTGTCGGAGCCCTGAGAACAGTGAGTAAAAGTCTCGAGAAGTACATGAAAAAAATAGGGACTGCAATAATGGTGGCGCACTTGCAGAAAACAGCACTGCTTGGAACCGCCCGAATACTCCAGGTGTCCGAAAATAAGTGGTGTTACCTCATATCTGACCTTTCTGTCCCGAATAGTTAAGAAAAGAAGAAAACAAACCAACAAAAATGGAATGACTTAGTAGATATACGTTGAAATTGACAGTCAGCCAAAAGATCGGAATTTTGGGAAGAAAGTTAATACGACATAGCATTGCTGTTTAAATTACTCTGACGAAACATCGACGAAGCAAGAAGCGGGACATGTTAATATAAATACGTAAAGCAAATATTACAACAAACAGGTATATCCTAATGACGGGTTGTTTTCAAGCTCGACCCATAACAGAAAATCATTAACGGGGTTTGTTCATTCGTACCAAACAACATTTCAAGTAATAACTAGTGGAAAAATAGCTTGCCGATGTTCTAAACGACTAGTGCATACTCACGCGTGTATGGATTGGTAAGTATATTTTGTGTTGAGTTTCCTGTTTAATAAATGTCTTGTTACGATCTTTGCATGTTAACTATATTCGTCAATCATTTCCACTGAAGTCTTTATTTATATTTATAATTCCATAAATAAATTCCTATCATAGTTTCATAAATACATTCCTATTATATTTTCCTAAGGCCTCGCATCTGTCAACTGGGCTACGTATTGCGTAGCTGCATATTTTACAACGTGTATTTGAAATCTTTCTCTTCAACGAGCATTACATTCATTTCATCATTTCCAGCAACGTGTGACTTTGAAATGATTATTCATGTCTGTACATTCAGTGTCACGTTATTGTACTTCCGGTTTTGGAATGCAATGCATCAAACTCTATTCTTCATCCCAAAGTATCTAGCACCTGCTATACGATTCTTTTTATGCCAAAGAAAGAAACCTTCAGGGAATTGTGGAAATCTGCCACGAAATACAATATATTCAACTAACCAGCTAAATTCCATGCCTCCGTCTCTAAATTTCCTATTATTCCTTTAATACAGTTGTTGTGGCAATTTCGAAACCTCTTGTTATTGTAGGCTAATTCCTGGTGTTTTTCTGCTTACATAAGTTCTTTGTCTGATATGCTGTTGTCAAAGAAAACACCAATAATACAAAACGATATTTCCTCTTCATTGAAAATAGCAATATCAGGACGGATATGGATACAGATACATATTTAATATCCATATTCTACATTACCTAACTGTGGTAATTCAGCAGGGCATGTGTTCTGCTTCATAATCATAACATGTTTCCAGTATAACCAAATATTAACATATTTGCAAATACAAGAAATAATTGTAACAGCTGCGTCATGTTTCACGTTATTTAAACCCTCTGAGGAAGTAAATTGTATTCAGGGATTATACGGTTATACCCCTTTCGCTTTCAATAGACATTCCACATGCAGCCAAAATATTTTCATTATTGATGTATATTACTTCTTGTTCTGATTGTATGATATTGCGCTGTGCAGGTAGGATGAGGTCTTACGTCACATTCTCCAAAATCACCTACTTAATGAAGTGTATTCGAACCTTTATAATTTTCAATAATTTGAAAATGTTTCTGTAGTTCTTCTTCTTCTTCTTCTTCTTCTTCTTCTTCTTCTTCTTCTTCTTATCATCGTCATTATTATTATTATTATTGTTATTATCATTATTACTTTGCTTTTAACTTGCATGTTTGACATGATCACTTGCCGGGTCACATACAGTGCCCTGGGGCAAGTGATATTTATATATGACTGAAATTTTAAGAGGCGCATTGAGAACGATAGCACAGAAAACATTCATATAATTCAACACGACACAAAACATTTAATTTGATTTGATAAGGATTTTTGTAGAGGTGGGCGAAACTTGTCAACACAATCTTCCGGATATCTGTGAGATATAGTTCTCCTGGGATGTTATCTAGGTGTTTCTGACATCTCATTTTTACCATACAAAGATAATAATAATAACAACTGACTAGCAAATCTGTGGTATTGAGCAGAATATTTGTTGTAGCCCATCTTTTACACCAAGACAAATTCATGTACATTATAACACTTCCAATCAGCTAAGATTAGAAGACATTTGAGCCAGTGCCTGGTATTACATTAGGATATTTATTATTATCATTAATATTATTATTATAACTATTGAGAGAGAGAGAGAGCGAGAGAGAGAGAGAGAGAGAGAGAGAGAGAGAGAGACAGAGACAGACAGACAGCAGAGAGACAGAGAGTAGTGCATGCCGACAAAGTGTCACTGCGGAAAATACATGATGTCCAGTATACCCATCATTACTACCTGTCTGATAACGGTACGTAAAGCTCACGTATCATAACCATATGTGCGCGAGATTTTGATATCATATCAAGATAAACAGCGCATGACCTTCCAGGTGGAACCCAGTTAGAATTTTCTTCAGGTAAAGTGGCTATCCCGCTCAAACCATCGGTGAATAAGCGTTGTTTAAGAATGTTGAACGAAACACCCATGTTCCCAGAGCTGAATTATCCAAAGCCCAACGGATTCCTCTCAACGCACGCCTATGATGTCCCCCTTACTACTCCTGCCCTCGATCAGAGATGCACATATTGTCAACCACTAAGGGACACTAAAAACTTGTTAAAGTCAAACAACTGCCATGATATGCCATTGGGACCAATGCCTGGTACCCTGGTACTGCATGAAGATAGCAATTATTATTATTATTGAGTGACAGAGCAGTGCATGCTATCAAAGTGACGCTGGGATAAAATATACGAAGCCCAGTATACCCATCATGACTACCCGTCTGATAAGGGTACACCAGGCACATGCATCACAACCATGTGTGCGCGACATGGTGATCTCATATCAAGTTAAACAGCAAATGACCTCACAGGTGGGGCCCAGTTAGAATTTTCTTCAGGTCAAGTAGCCCATCCCGCTCAAAAGGTCACTGAATATGGTTTGTTTAAGGATGTTGAACGAAACACTCATGTTTCCAAAGGTAAATTGTTCAAACTCCAAAGAATTCCTCTCAACACATGCCTATGATGCTCCCCCACTACTTCTGCACGTGATCAGCGATGCACATATCGTCAGCCACCAAGGGACATGCTCGGCTGGTTAAGGTCAAACAATTGACAGGCAAATATGTGGTATTGAGCAGAATATTTGCTGTAGCCCATCTTTTATATCAAGACAAAACAATGTACATGATAACACTTCCAATCAATTAAGATCAGAAGCCATGAGAGCCACTGCCTGGTACTGCATCCGGGTATTTATTATTATTATTATTATCATTATTATTATTATTGTTGTTGTTATTATTGTAGTAGTAGTAGTAGTAGTAGTAGTAGTAGTAGTAGTAGTAGTATTTGCGTTTGACTACTTTGAAATATAAACAATTTTGGTCCGAGAATTCCCCAATGATTTTCAAAATTGATATGAAGGGAAAAATAGATGAGGCTAAGTGAAATCTTGAATTATACAAGAAACCTACCAATAAATTTCTGTCACTGTACGTAGGAATGAAGCACACAAGTGCCATTCTAATTAACATCATGGAGAATGTCGACGGCTGGATAGCAGACACCATCTTTAGAGAGTATAGACAGGTATCCAACCCAGACGCAATGTTTGGCCTGGTGCGGGTTACGATGGCTATAGACCCCCTTAATATACCTTTGGGTTTGCAAACAAAACTAGAGGTGCTCCCTGTCGTGGGCAATGAGATAATATCCAATATCGAATATAAATATTACATATAATCCGGAAGTGATAGTTAAAGCAACGTAGGAATTTTCTGACCAGCTCGCCTAAAACGAAAAATAGTTCAACATGGAAAAACCATTGCTTCTACTTGGTATGAGATGTATTTTTGGCAAGAGATGTATTTTTTCTCACTGGATGAAAAATTGTTTCGTTCTGAACGTGTCGTGGAAGCAAATTAGTCAAGTGTTAAAAATTTTGTAAGATAAAAATGTTGGTTAATACAGCATAGCGTTCACCGCAAAGAATTCCTTACGGTTCCTTGCACTGTATGATAATTGTATGATATAATCATATTCATTAGCACAATACTCTCCCTTATCTTCAGCATTCTATATACATTTTTCAACATGGTTTGAGAAGTACCAGTCGTAATGATCCAGATCATTTCTTATTCGAAGTTACTGAATTCCTAAGCGTATCGGCGGATCACATCTCACATGTATGCCCCATTGTGACATTCTTTCTTCGACTGAATGCCTTTCCAAGTGATGCTCCACACTGACGAGTAGCTGCATCTGATCTTGGCAACAATCTCACAAGATGCAAGTTTCAGTACGCCATCTTCATTACATCCTGAAAATGTCCAGCTGCTCATCGAGCAGATTCGGACGACTGGTCCCTTTATTCTCTTTTGACAATGAATATGGGGCTATTTCTAATCAACGCGGCGATAAGTGAGGAAGACAATACAGGGGAAGATTCTGAAACATTTCTTCTTTTCCGACAAAACTATTTCAGTTGCATTAATTATAACTTATATTTTTAAGGTTTGCAGCTATTCTATCGGCTTGTTTGTCCGAATCGCTAACTGACGGTTACGTAAACAGATCAACACCAGTTACCAAGTGGTGGTAGTGGTGGTGGTGGTTGAGGGACAAACAGACGCAAACACACACACGAAGGCGCGCATATATATATATATATATATATATATATATATATATATATATATATAAACAAATGGAACAAAAACGTAACAGGCGACCAAAAAAACATCCGGACAGTTAGACGATACAAAAAAGGGTGCGAAAAAGCAAGGGCGCGTCATTCGGAGCTTCCCATCCTCAGTCGAGTTTCAAAACGTCCTTGCAGTTTCGGCCGGTTACATATACATACATACATACACGCACACGCACAGACACAGACACAGACACAGACACACACAGACACAGACACACACACACAGCCACACGCACACACACACACACACACACACACACACACACACACACACACACACACACACACATATATATATATATATAGCAATGACGATACCGGTTTGACTTTGAATTTACTTTAACAATTCAAAATAATGCATTCAATTAATTTTAGTGTTACCTCAGTTCATCTAATTGTATTTATTTATTTATCGCTAGTTATAAAAAGGCCTTTATTTTTTTGATATTCAATGTGCGTTTTCGCTTTTAGTTTTCTTACTTTCCCCATATTTTTCCACGTGTAGATTCTATTTTGTTTTTGAAACTTATTTCTATTATATATATGTATATAGCTTCTTACCACACAGCCATGCGATGTATGTATATGTGCTTCTGTAAATTTTGTGTAATTGTGAATGCCTGCGTGTATGGGTGTATGTGTGTATGGGTGTATGGGTGTATGTGCTTGAGTGTTCCCGTGATTCCTGATATTTGAGTTTGTGTGTTGTTCTTGTATACGTATGTTTTGATTTTTCTATATGCATGACTCTACCCTAAATCTTATCTATTCACGTAGACCCTTGGCTACCAAATGAATTCTGTATATCGTCATCACCACCACCAACGCCAAAGGGAACCATCATCATCATTATCATCACCATCACCATCACCACTACTGCCGTCATCATCACCATCTTCATCACCGTCATGATCACCATCATCACCATCATCACCACCACCACCATCATGATCATCATGATCATCAGAATCGTCGTCGTTGTCGTTATCATCATCTTCGTCATCACCATCACTGCCTCCACCACCACCACCACCACCATCAAAATCACCACCACCACCACCACTACCACCACCAGCGCCACCGCCGCCGCCACCACGGCCACCTTCGTTGACGTCGTCATCATCATCATGAACATCTTGATAATGATTATTTTCTGTTCTTGTTCTTCATTCCTCACAGATCTACTTTGCTCCGTTTTATTTTGCATTTCTTTTAAATTCTGAATTTAAAGAAGATAATATTTAAGTTGGCATCCTTTATTTTTTTTAATGTCTGTAAAAGATCTTTCATCTCCTCTAGAGGCCTTTTTTCTCTTTTTTATGTCTCATGTTGTCTCAGAATGCAACATCTATTGAGATTATTTCATTTTTTGTAGTCTTTTTTTATTCAATTAAAAATGGGAGGATAGAGAAAAAAGAAAACCATTTGCAATGGATATATATACATTCGTGCGAAATATATCCTGTATTGTTTGTGTTAAATATCTGTCGGTTTTCTTAAGGTTGGTAGTTTTATTTGAAAAAAATCCGAATGACTGACAAAAAGCTGCCGAAATATAATAATATAAATATAAAACAAGTATAGCAATAAAGCTTGCAAAGTGAATGTTTGTGCGTATACCCGTGTATGAGTGTATGCGCATGTCATATATATATATATATATATATATATATATATATATATATATATATATATATATATATATGTATATATATATATATGAATATAATGTCTGTCTGTCTGTCTGTATGCATGTATGTATGTATATATATATATATATATATATATAATGTCTGTCTGTCTGTATGTATGTATGTATGTATGTATGTATGTATGTATGTATATATATATATATATATATATATATATATATATATATATATATATACACATAAGTTTATGTATATATTAATATTATCTCAGTTTAAAAAAAAACCTTTGACAATGTAAATATGTTAATAGCTACCATAGGTAGCAAAAATTGCACAAAAACAAGGATATCACAGCCGTTTTATATGTAGAGATACCAAGTTGAAGTGATGCATTTTGAGAAGATATGAATAATAACAATAAATGGAGCAAAACGCATATAAATAAAAGTTCCTTTAATTCCTACACATGTTTCAAAATATATGTGTGATCTCTTCCAAAGAATTAAGAGTTGCTGGAATTCCACATATATTCATCTTCAGGGAATCAACATATAAAAGCAAGACAAATGCGAAATGATGAGGTAACTTACGTGCTAAGATGTTACATGGCCAAGTAAGTGACCGTTAGAAGTAAGAACGCTTGTTTACATAGAGATATAAAGAGAGTAATAATATTATTACATGGGCCAGTAAGTGACCGTCAGGAGTAAGAACGCTCGTTTACGTAGAGTTATAAAGGGAGGGGGCTGTAAACGTAATGCTAAAGGTTTAAATTAAATTATTAAAATGTGGGGAGAAGGGCAAAATAGATCACAGTAAAGTGAACTAAAAATCGTATATATATATATATATATATATATATATATATAACAAATTGGAGGTTTACATTTTCAACAATTGCTTCAGTAGAAATTTGTATTTAATTCCTGTATCTATAACAGATTAAAATCTCCAGACCCATCAAGTATTGTTAAAGGTATTTAACCATGACGTAGCTGGCTAATTGTAATTGTTGGAAATACGAATATACAAACAAATGTGTGTGTTCAAGTGTTGTGAATCTACTGTGATACAAATTAAAAAGTGAAGAAAATATACTCTAATTTATGGTTTTAGCACAAAGTTAGCAGAGCGTAACGTAAGCTCTTCATTCAAAATAAGCTTAAGGGGTGCATTTATCACTCATCGTCACGTAGGGTAGACATTTTGGTCAGTTCAACGGAGATATAGGCATTGTATATATTAAAAAATGTTGAATAGTAGACAGTTTATCAATACTTGAGTGTTCCTCCCGGTGCTGTTTATTTATTTATCCACCAAAGAATAACTGCGAATGTAACTCCACAAAGGAGTTACATTAACTGAACCATCTAAATAAGCCAAGGTGTTGTAAACAACAGTTTCCACGCTACTAAATTATAAGTAACATTAGCTGTCAAAATGGGACATGCATTTAACACGTAACTGATTTAATAAAAACACTACTACTAATAGTAAAAATTTTGAATGGTACAACGATGCACTATAATACAAAAAATGGGTGATATACCTGTTGTAATTTAGTTATCTATAGTCCGATGATATTTCGGAATACAATTCCTTCTTCAGATATATTTAGAGGAAGTCTATAAAGCAGCGAGTCCATTTTTTGTACTATAGTGCATTGTTGTACCATTCAAAACTGTTTATTCTTTACAAACAATACACAGTGCTTCAAGCTAACTACAATACTCTCCTACTACTAATAATGCTAATAAATACAAAACTGCCATGGACATCACGATAAATTGAGGAATCGTTGATGAAACATCAACGAAGATTAAAAGTAACGGAGCCGCTCTCTCTTTACCCATCATGTTGAGAATATTTTTAAAATACATTTGTTTATGACTGTCCAGTATATTTAATTAAATTCAATTAATATACATGCGTAGTGTTGGTGGAATCTACAGGTTTATTCTTAAATCGAAGCCGAACACTGCTCACACATCAGTAATGTCGTCTATGCCATGATTTGTAACAACAGATAAATCTGACTTTAAATTTTTATTGCAAATTTGAACAATAGTGTTATTGCTTACTGGTTTTACATTTAATAAACACTGCTTCAGATCGTAAGCCTAGCATCCACAAATATGTTACACAGTGCGCATTGTTTGGAAGTTTAATAATTTTGTTACTTCATCACTTGGAAATAGTCAGATTGGTGAAGCTTATAGAACTGACGACAACAGTGTTAGTGATATAAGTAGCTCTGTATATGATAATTATAACATTAATGAATTAGTAGTGGGGCGGGAAGGAAATGGATGTAAGTCATTTGTTTACGTAGTAACAAGGGTAGGAGACATCATTTCCTTTACTCTTTTATGTATTTCTTACAGAATGATGACTTAAGGCATCAGTATTACCGAGATCATTACCGATTCTCTTGTTTAGCACGCATTTAATAAATCAGTTGTTGATAATAGCTTTCGCTACATTACTATAGCCTTACCGCGACATCTGCAATGATATCACTGGCTTGATTCGGCGAAAAATGTTTTACAGTAGCCATTCTCTAAATTTGTAACGATGGAACACTCTTATCTATATCTATATATGTGTGTGTGTGTGTGTGTGTGTGTGTGTGTTCGGGTCTGTGTCGTACCTCACCACAGCTTGACAAAACACACACACACACACACACACACACACACACACGGACAGACGACACAGACGCGAACACACACATATATATATGTGTGTGTTTATAAGGAGTTGCTATCCTGTCTGCCTTCAGTATTATCGTCTGCATGAATATATTACGAAGGTAGAGATGACATTCTGTTTGTCTTTTCAATGCAACAATATTCCTCGAGAGCTTATGGGTTTTGTGATATTTGACAATGACGTGGATATAAATGCGAAAGTGATTTACATTTATACGTTGGCGTAGATTGTTGAATAAATTTTCTGTCGTTGAACGGCTTCATTTTATTTTCAGTTTTTATCTGATTCAAGGCATCTAGGAGATAATAAGTTGTACACATGACAACGAGCAGATGTTCTATATATGCTATAAGTCTGTTACAAACGCAATTTGGGCCTGACAGTGAGATGATAACTGTAACGTCTTCATGCCGTACATAGCAAATGCATCATGATTAGTTCCCGTACGGTTCGAAATATAAACAAAAGAATATTACTTTTGGCATAATATTCACCTACAAACATACTACATACATACCAAAGTGCATATATATATATATATATATATATATATATATATATATATATATATATATGGCTGATAGTTAGCAAGGTGAGACACACATAAGAAAGAAGGAAACAAAGGACCACTGATGAGGTCACAGAAGTGTGACGAAAGAACTCTGGCCGAAATAAGATTAAGATTAATGTAATATAAAGCTGAAGCAAATTAACACCAAATATACAGTGCGTGTGTTTTTATTGGCAAAACTGGCAATATGACCATCCCCAAGTTCATCCAATATATATATATATATATATATATATATATATATATATATATATATATATATATATATATATATATATATACATACCTACATACATACATGTGTATGTGTACGTGCATGCTTGAAGGTGCGTTGATTAAATGTTACGGCATTTGGCTCAAGATTGTAAGGTCTTCAGATCGATAGCCAACGGTGTGCTGTGTCCTCAGCCGGAAGGGACACAGTATTCATTTCTACTCTAGGCACAAGGCCCAAAATTTTTGGGGAGGTTGCCAGTCGATTAGATCGAACCTGCTACGCAACTGGTACTTAATATTTTGACCCCGATAGCATGAAAAGCAAAGTTGACCTCGCCGGAATTTGAACTAAGAACACGAAGACAGATGAAATTATGGTAAGCATTTCACCCGGCGTGCTAACTTTTCTGCAAGCTCACGGCCTTGGATGGGGCACAGTATTATTTCACGTTGCAGCAGTTCACTTGACTGGCAAAAATCAGTAGAACCTGTATTTCAAAGTGCCACTCTTGTTACATTCTGCTTCACGTTGAATCTGCCTGAGAACTACGTTAATATTACGCATACCTCAAAATATACAGCTCCATAGTAGTCGGTAAGACATTTGGAATCAAAGAGGAAAAATCCATAATAATAATGAAAAAATATGTGTATTTAGGTATACCTAAACATCGTATAAATTTACATATAAATTTACATGCGGACAAGTAGAGATATGTATACATACATATTTATTTGTGTGTGTGTGTTTGTGTGTGTGCGGGTGTATTTATATACACATGCTCACAGACACACATATACTTACATACACATATATTCATATATGTATATATACATATATGTATCAAGATATATGCATTCATGAATACATGCATGGTGGTTCTCTGTGTATGTGCATGTTTGTATGTAAGTACGTATATATATATATATATACATATATATATATATATATATATATATTACGGAGATGTACTTGCATAGCAAGTAACCTGATCTGAGATCGTATGCGGGAACGAAAACAATTGCAGCGTGGAAGGTATTTATAAGCCATTTAAAATAACACACAAAATCCGTTAGATTCACTTCAACATTTAAATTTAATTTGTCAAAATATAAACGCCTTCCACGCTGCAATTATATATATATATATATATATATATATATATATATATATATATATATATATATATTTATATTTATATACATATATACATACATATATATATATACATACATGCATATATACATATATATACACACACACACACACACACACACACACACACACACACACACACATATATATATATATATATATATATATGAATAAAAAGTATGCAATGTTTTGAACCATGAGGAATTTGTACCGCATCTTTGAATTTTTTAAAACAGTTTTTTGAAATTATCTGATAATGCACACATAGACTTTTGCAAATGCACCAATAAATTAACATCAATTTTTCCTTCACCGTAGTTAGAATCATCTGAAATGCAACTGTCAAAGCACGATATTCTATCAATTTTGCCACCCAACTTTAAAAAAGTACGTAAATCAGCTGAAGCTGCTCACGATAGTAGCGAAATGTTTGGTGAAGAAACTACCAGTGAGCGGTGAGCTCGAAAATTGTTTAAATGATTTCGCAGTGGAGGCCAGAGCCCTGAAGATCGCAAGCGCAGTGAAAGCCGATCTGTCATCGATGAAAATCAACGGAAGAACGTCGTTGAGAAAGATACAGGGAGAACTGGCAAAAAAACTTCAACCATTTGCATGTGATTTGAAATTCAAGAAAAGCTCGACAAATGGATACCACACGATTTGAATGAAAATCAGGGAAAGCGTAAATATGAAATTTGCTCGTCGATTTTTCTCCATAAACAGAACGGTCCATTTCATGACCGTATTGTAACTTGCGATGATAAGTGGAGTCTCTACAAAAAGAAAACTCATTCTTAGCAGTGGCTGGACGAAAATGAAGCCCCAAAAATCTTCCCTGAGCGCGAGCTTTTCAAAATGAAGATTATGGTGATTCATTGTTGACGTACTGCTGGACTCATCCACTATCACTTCTTAAAACCCGGAAAAACCATTACTGCAGAAACATATTGCTATGAAATTGCCAAAATGAATGAAAACTACTCCTCCGTCCCACACTGGTCAACAGAAGAGAGTCAATCATTCTTCATGACAATGCTCGACCCCATGTTTCACTAAAGACGCTCCAGAAGTTGAGGGAATTTTGGCTGCGACTTCCTTCCCCACCCAACTTATTCTCCTGACCTTTCTCCTACCTGCTACCATTTTCTCCTACCGAAAATAGCGTTGAGGGTTTGCTGTGGGAGGAGTTAAAAAAATGAAACTGATGCTGAAAGCGCGTTCAAAGAGTTCAACAGCTCCAGATTTTTATGTTACCGGAATAAACAAACTTATAACTCTTTGGCAAAAGTGTTTTGATTGTAATTGTACTTACATACATACATACATACGTACATATATATACTCTTTTACTCTTTTACTCTTTTACTTGTTTCAGTCTTTTGACTGTGGCCATGCTGGAGCACCGCCTTTAGTCGAGCAAATCGACCCCAGGACTTATTCTTTGGAAACCTAGTCCTTATACTTTCGGTCTCTTTTGCCGAACCGCTAAGTTACAGGGACATAAACACACCAGCATCGGTTGTCAAGCGATGTTTGGGGGACAAACACAGACGTACAAACACATACACACATACATATATATATATACATATATACGACAAGCTTCTTTCAGTTTCTGTCTACCAAATCCACTCACAAGGCATTGGTCGGCCCGAGGCTATAGTAGAAGACACTTGCCCAAGATGCCACGCAGTGGGACTGAACCCGGGACCATGTGGTTGGTAAGCAAGCTACTTACCACACAGCCACTCCTACGCCTATATATATATATATATATATATATATATATATATATATATATATAGACATGAATACATACATACATGGATGTATATATTTATATATGTAAGTATATGTTCATATATATATACATACATAAATACACATACACACGCACACACACACACACACACACACACACACACACACACACACACATATATATATATATATATATAAGTGTGTGTTTGCGTATATTTCATTTCTCACGTGCTTGGTTGCTCCGAAGGAAGAGTTTCATTAAGAGAACTAATGATATTCCTTTGCTTAAAGACGTTTTCTTAAGAATTCAATATAGATGTTCACAAGAGTGAATACAGATTTTCCTTGTTGAATCTGGTTAGTCAAAATGTTTTCCTTCCTTATATTTTCTACAATTTCTTGACTGTATACACATAACACTGCGCCTTTTATGCATACATAAAACTTGCATGAGAAAAAATATATATGTAAGTAACACTATCAATGTAAATACATATATACATACATATACATGTATGTACGTATATATATATATATATATATATATATATATATATATATATATATATATATATACAAATACATGTCTATATGTGTATATATACATGTGTATTCTATATATATATATATATATATACATATATATACACAATGTCTATATGTGTATGTATGTATATATATACTTATATTATTCATATTTAAAAAGTAAAATTATATATGTAAATATACATATATACATATATATAGAAAGAGGGAGATACATCTATCCATACATATATGCGTACATACACATATATACCTACATACATATTCTGCGATATATGTGTTACTGGGTGTGTTTATGTGTGTATAGGCACGTACATATATGTGTATATTTGTATAAATTCTTGCCTATGTATACCGAAATCAAGCTGGGTGTGTCCGTGTGTCTGTGTTGGAATGAAAACCTGTTTATTCAATTTCATGTAAACTTCTCTTGGCAGAAATCATAGAAATTCTGCCCCAGGTATCTGGTATCAGCTTTGACAGCAGTAAATTTAAGAGGGAAAATAAAAACTTCTTCAGAAATTTTAACACCAAGAACCACAGCATATGCAACACCACTGAAGCTATAACATAAAAATAAAAGCAACTACTGCTACAATAACAAATATGAAAAGTATTTACAATAACAATCGCAGAATGCTATTCACATGGATATTTATCTCCGAATAGTTTACATATATAGAGACATATTGACTACAGCAGCAACAACAACAAAAAAACAACAATAATATTCATAATAATCATCATTATCAATGATATTAATACGATAACATTTTTTACGTACCTGTTGTGTGCGTCACACTTACTTCAGAGAAGTGGCAAAACTAGAGAGGAGGACATAGAAGAAGTGAGAGAGAGAGAGAGAGAGAGAGAGAGAGAGAGAGAGAGATAATGAGAGAGAGAGAAAGAGAGAGAGAGAAAGTGAGAGTAAGAGAGAATGTGAGAGAGAAAGAGAGAGAGTGAAAGAGACAGTGAGTGGTGACAGCGTTCATCGTAAGAGAAGTAGATACGTATACACATTGTTAAATCAAAAACTGGAGAGAAAAGGGGCAAAAAGGAAGTGAAAGAGAGTACTCTATAGACATGCATAACATTAACATAGTTCTCAGGGAGATTCAGCCTTACACAGAATATGACAAAGCTGGCCCCTTTGAATTACAGCTACAACTCGAGACATATACATATATGCATATATATATATATATATATGAGTTCAGCAAAAATTTTGATTCGGGTGAATATGGTACTTAAGTTGAGGCACCAGAATTTAGTTCGGTATTATCCATACAATTTACAATAAGATGATTAAAATCAAAATAAGCAACAAAGATATCCAGAAGTATTGCAGTACGATCGTTTCATGCAACTCCATTTAATTGAACAATGCATCAATTTAAAATGCAGAGCAATAGCAAATATTGGATACCGTATCCTAAACAAAAAGAGTCTAATACATTCGCATATGCTTTTCAATTGAAACACTGAATCAATTTGGACATTTATTGTTTTAATAGCAAGAGAAAAGTGAGTGTGAGTGGGATGTGTGTGATTGAAGGAGGAAGAACTTGAAGACACAACTAAAACAATTCCAGTCAATGGCAAAGCAACAGGAAGGAAGAGAGAGAGAGAGAGAGAGAGAGAGGGAGAGAGAGATAGAGAGAGAGAGAAAGAGAGATAGAGAGAGGGAGAGAGAGAGAGAGAGAGAGAGAGAGAGAGAGAGAGAGAGAGAGAGAGAGAGAGGGATGAAGACTTGTGGTGGACTATCTGACACTTACTGTCTCTTTGCCTCCCTCCCTAGATATGTTTTTGTGTATGTGTGAGCATGTATGTGTATGTTTGTGTGTATATGATTGTGTGTGTTGCCGTTTTGAATTCCTTTCTGCGACTGACCTTAAACTCCTATTAAAGGCCGAACCACACACATACACACACATACGCATTTGTTTTAACCCATTTCAACTGCAGTCGTACACCAAAAAACGTCGTAAGTGGTTTGCTCCAAAATTAAAATTTTGAATGTGTTTTCAATATACAATTACACCATAGCTAAAAAAACATCTTTTGGCTTCGGAATACAACGTTGATCTTTTTTTTCTATATTTTTTACGTTAGAATATCTGGCCTATTAATGGATGAGTCATTATTACGCATCCGCATTACACCTTTAAGATCGGAAAACCAGTTAGGGGCCCGCTGGATCTTTCTCGGCATACCAGCAAGCCACAAAATCGCACCAGCAGACAAGCACGTCATGCATTTATGTATGTATCTATGTATGCATGTATGCATGTGTGTGTTTGTGTCTGAAAGTAGTCCCTGAATGTTGGCTTTGCTGGGTGGACGTGCTTATATCCCCTGTTTTAAAACATAAAGATACAGTACGCTTGTGTCACGTAGCCAACTCGAAACGGTGTTTCCTGGGGCTAAATAGCAGTAGCATACTTCCCTTTATCGGAACTGCTACATTAAGTGGGCAACAAACCATCACTTTATATATATATATATATATATATATATATATATATATATATATATATATATATATATTTAACTCATTCTCTGTCTATGTTCTCATGCGCTCCCAATTCTGTGTACCTACGTACACATAGTTATAAATTTACCGTTATTCATTTCTTATGGAACGGCATAATGAAATGACCATGAGAAAAATATGCATTATCCATGTGTTACTGTAACTGTTTCTTTAATTCCTTCCAGAAGAATCGAAGGAAATACCATTAACACGCATATATATAAATACAGGCCCCTATGTTGTGAAAGAATTTCACAAGTGTCAACATCGAAGAATTCCTGTTCTTGCGTCACTCTACTACCTCTGCGCATAATTCTATAAAACGAGTAGTGCCTATATATATATATATATATATATATATATATATATATATATATAATACAAATAATAAATGAGTATATGCATATATACATACATGTATGTACATATCTACATCTACATGTATATATAGATGTATATCTGGGTACAGGACGAGGCAGCAGACAAACAGACAGACAGATAGATAGATAGATAGATAGATAGATCTATGGATGGATATCAAAAGGTTATCTTTATATGAAAGTTAACATTGATGCCTTGTTAGAAACACTCTATACTGCGTTATTAGCGTTGAGAGACTGTCTCATAGAAACGCATTGCACTGAGAGCGTTGAGGAGTTCTCAAGGTTAATAATGCAATGTTCAGTTTTCTAAGAAAACATACACGTGAAGTTGGATACCAGATTAGCTTTTTGTTTCTAACTAATACAGCTACTGTCTCTAATAATTTATATATATATATATTCATTTATATATGCATGTTTGCACATGCATATATCTATATCTATCTCTCTCTATCTATCTATCTATCCATCCATCCATCCATCTATCTATCTATCTATCTATCTATCTATCTATCTATCTATCTATCTATCTATCTATCTATCTATCTATCAACTTCTTCAAGTATCACCTGAAGAGGAATGTGAGAGTAGAAAGGGAAGTCTTGTCTAGTGAATGCTTCAAAAAAAGATGGGTGAATGTAGCAAGGATGGCACGTGTGAACGACGGAGCCATATTGAGCATAACCCTATGAACAAAAAAAACAAAAAAAACAAAAAGGCAAAAGAGAGTCACTTACTGTTATAGTTTCTTCAATGAGAATATTGACCAAGGTTACCGTGGTCTTTTCCGTGGGCTTTTCCTTCCACGGCTAAACCTAAACTGTCCTCCCTTCTTTTTACACGAGAACATTACTGTGTGATACACGATCCCTATTGATCGGCCTTTCCTTTTTTTTTTTTTCCGATCCCTTTTGATCGAACTCCCCCTTTTTCCCTTCCTACGATCCCTTTTGATCGACACCACCAATATTTTTTTTTTCCTTCCTTCCCCCTCCCAAAAAGAAAAGCTCTACATTGTATTTGTCCCATCTTCGTTGAGCCCTGTGTGGCTAATAAAAGAAATGTATCTATCTATCTATCTATCTATCTATCTATCTATCTATCTATCTATCTATCTATCTATCTATCTATCTATCTATCTATCTGTGTGTGTGTGTGTGTGTGTGTGTGTATGTAAGTAAGTATTCACATATATATACTTTGATACTTGCATATGTTTCTGCCAGAAATGTCAGAAGTTATATGTTACTAAATAGTACCGCCAGGAAAATGCATTTAATGATGTTTCATATTACAACCATTCTTCGGGCACCATAGCCTTTTCCAGTAATAAGTTATTGTGAGCAAAAATACAACCGAGTCTAGATTAAATTTTTTAGAGTTTCTCGTCTAGGTATTGCTTGAATGTTATGAGATCATTTTCTTCTCCTATGACTCTTAGCATGATGTTAAAGAGAGCAGGACTGATTGGGGTGAAACCTTTCTGTCTCAGTGTTGCAGTATGACTCAAGAATGACTTTTGTAACGGAAGGATGACACTCGGGCCAGGCCTTGAGTAAATTTTAAAGCTGATGCCAACATCATTTGAGTTGGGGGAGAATAAACCGTTGGGGGAGAATAAAGTTTAGATTTCTTAAGACGTTCTGAATGATGAAGATATTTCATATCATCTATCTTTTACGTGATAGTTCTCTGGAATGCTTCAAAGTGTATAATATCTTGTTTCCTGTAGGGCGACTACAGGGAGCAACGGAATACATTTTGTGACGACAGCGAAGGTGGAGAAGAAAAAAATTATAGAAGCGTCTGAAGACCGAAAAGTTCTAAGGATCCAAAAGCATGAACTGCGAGGAATTTCGAACCTCTTGTTTATCGAATTTTATTAAACGAATCGTCATGAAACATATTTTTATTGTTTCTCTTTAATTGAATAATATATTGTATAGAATAACATTTCATAACATGGCTAGATCATCGCTAACCTGCATCAGAGCAACAAATAATGAAATAATAGTAAAAATAAATAAATAGAATAAAATAGCAGCTTTTAATGATATGATACTATTTAAAAGATATTTTGATCTACTACTGTAATATTAACACACGTTTTAATTTCCTCTCGAAATTTAAGTGAATAAACTTTTGATTGGAATAGTGGCCTACGTAGGTATTATTCCCATAACGTTTTGACCACTTTCATTGTCTCCTTACACGAAATAAAATATTAATCCAATATTGTTTTCGAAGACGTGCATGAAGAAACCTATTGGCTTTCTATCACAAACGTTACTTCTTATAAAAGGCTTATTTATCCAAAATTTTCTTCAATTAAAAACAAAACAATATAAATGTATTTCATGACGAATTATTCTATAAAATTCGATAACCTACAAAGACGACACGGCTCGCAGGGCTTTCTTCTGAATCTTCAGAGCTTTGCGTTCTAGAGATGCTCGTAACAGTATTCTTTTCAGCTCCACCTTTGGCTGTCCTCACCTTGAATACTATTATTCGTTGTAGTCTTCCTGCACGAAAGAAAATATTAAACCTTTTTTTTTTTTTTTTTTTGTAAGGCATGCATGAACATATTTAGCCAAACAAACCTTGCCGGAATCGAAATCAGAGACACAAGCTCATGAAATGAACTTCTGAAATATTCAGCCATTGTGAAACATTAATAGTACAAGTCAATCGCAATGACAGAATTTTCATGAATAATCAATAATGTTTTGATATATGTAACACCTAAATAAATTCTCTCCTTTTTCACTTGGAAAACTTAGGAGGTAAAACCTAGAAAAGACCTCGATTTCTAAAATAAAAATCCAAAATACAGTACTGCCAGAGTGCTATAAGAATGAAAGTATTTTTTTATCACTTTTTAAAATTTCTTAAGATAGTTTTCTTATATCAGTCAACCAAATCAGCCGATATTTTTTCACTGATAGCTAAAGACCATCTGAAAAAAAAAAAAACCCCCCGAAATTCCTGTAACTTATACTGTTTAGTTCTCATTTCCAATTTTTGTACAATCTATCTCAAGCCTCCCTTTAATTCACTGTTGTCCTTTGATGCTTTGCGGTCTCTTACAATCCAGTCTATCAGTTTCTTTGTCTACAGTTTATGACATCCTTTTCTGTGTCCAGCCCAATTCAATTTCAAAGAAATATGGAAAGAAACAACATTATTTAATCTATTTCATCTCTGTCTGAAAGGTGAGAAAGTATTCAGTACTGGTTATTAAATAATAAAGTAGACTATTTGCAAATTTAAACTTACACATTGTGTACAAGCTAATGCTTGTACAGCTACGTAACTTACCCATCATAATCTCACTTTTATTGGACCCAATATTTTCAAACCAAAGTAATCGAAGTATGTTTTTGTCTACATAAATAAAGATACTAAATTTAAAGCTCGTCCATTACTACAGTTTTATTAATATGTTTTTAAACAATAATATTCAGTTTTATTATGTTTCAGATGATAGCTATTGAATACGTCTGCAATCTATATAGATACACCTGAGAAAGTACGTGAAGAGAATGGCTCTTACCAAAATCTGTGTTTGCAAGTATAGATACAAAGTTAGAGTTAGTTGAGAGGAAAGGTCATTCGCCATTCAGTATCAATGGAAACTATATGTGAATGTTGTTTGTATATTCTTTCATTAAATAGACACTGCTGGATTGACCACAACATTTCTATAGTTTAGTTTTCGCTTCTTTGAATGTTGACTTCCGAACTTTGCCACATTGAAATGGCTGCTAAAACTTCGGTTTATTCCAGTTTATAGTCCACTCCTCACTTCCTCAATATTGCTGACATCTTCAAGACAATAATCGATAGACTACTTCTCTCTTTCTGTTTTCGGCTCACTGACTTTGAATGTAGTTTTCAATTGTGCAAAACTAAGCGGGCACCATCTTTTGGAGAGATTGTACTAAGTCTGATAAAAGCATCATGGAAAACATAATAAAAATAATGGAAGAAAACAAACAAAACATCAAAACAAAAACAATGATTCTTCAGTTAATATTTCCTACTTTAGATAAGAGAACTAATGTATAAATTTCAAATTGGAAGCGTGTTGATATCTTTGTTTATGGCTCTATTGATTTGGAGAAATACTTACACACACATACACACACAGGAACATACTGACACATGCAAGCACACACACGCATAGATATACATATGCATATACACATACATATACATACCTATATATATATATTTATATATATATATATATATACCTACATGTATACATAAGTATATAAATACAAATATATGAATATATATATATGTATATATGAATGTATGTACATATACATTTGCGCGCTCGTGCCTCAATCGGCGTGTGTGTAAATGTATGTGAGTGTATGCATGTATATAGCAGTGTACGCTATGTAAAAGATATCAGATAAAAAAAAAAGACACTTTGAAATGTATAAAACTTCCCAAAAGATTGTCATAATCTATTAATGCAGGCCGGCATAATTCTAAGCCAAATATTGGCATGGGTCATATTACTTTAAAGAAACATTTACTGTGAACCGATGTAGATATTTTTGAATAAATGAACATCTTAAATTACATTTCTATATAGTTGAGAGGTAGGTAGGATTAGT